>NC_053447.1:72091658-72391658 GCF_007990345.1 Gossypium hirsutum | reverse complement strand
ATCGAAAATTTCACGAACATTGGCCTCACTTTCTCCGAACCACATTGTGAGCAATTCCGGACCCTTGACGCTAATGAAATTTGCCTGACATTCGTTTGCGATAGCTTTGGCCAGAAGGGTTTTCCCACATCCAGGAGGGCCGTAGAATAGCACTCCCTTCGACGGTGACATCCCAAACTTCTCAAACTTCTCGGGATGCTCCACTGGATATTGAACCGTCTACATAACAAAGCAACAAATTAATCCCAATTTTTCTGAAGAAATTTAAAAAGAAGAGAAAATTGAGTAGTAACCAAAACCGGTATTACCTCTTGAAGCTCTCTCTTAACATTCTCAAGGCCTCCAATATCTTCCCAACTGACATTGGGCACTTCAACAACCTGATCGAGAGCAAGAAAAATAAAATATTAGAAACCGAACTGTCATCAAAAGAACATAATCGGCAATGAATCTGAATATCAAGCATCTTGCTTAAACTCACAGTTTCACGCAGAGCTGATGGATTGCTTGTTCCAAGAGCAGTCGCGAAGTGTTCGTTTGTGACTGCCATAGAGTTTAATATCTCAGCATCTATCGAATCATCTTCCAGGTCAATCACATCCATCTTTTCTCGGATGCATTGTAATGCTGCCTCGGTACAAAGAGCTGCAAGATCTGCACCAACATAACCGTGGGTTTCCTTCGAAATTTTTTCTAAATCAACCTGCATTAAATCAGGAAATACATTAGATTCGGTACTTGTTTAGACAGTAAAAAGAAAATAAGTTTTGGTTTTTGACATTACATCTTCAGCCAGCTTCATGTTCTTTGTGTGGATACGAAGCACCTCAAGGCGACCAACTTCATCGGGGACACCAATATCAATCTCCCGATCAAATCTTCCGAACCTTCTAAGAGCTGGATCGATGCTATTAGGACGGTTTGTGGCCCCGATAACAATAACATGAGCCCGGGATTTAAGCCCATCCATTAGTGTCAAAAGCTGAGAAACAATCCTCCTCTCAACTTCACCATTTGTTTTTTCTCGCTTAGGAGCAATCGAATCGATTTCATCGATAAATATAATGGACGGAGCGTTCTTCTCTGCTTCTTCAAATGCTTTTCGGAGATTACTTTCACTCTCTCCGGCCAACTTCGACATGATTTCCGGACCGTTGATGCAGAAAAAGAAAGCACCAGTTTCATTTGCAACAGCACGGGCGATCAAAGTCTTTCCTGATCCAGGAGGTCCGTAAAGCAGAATTCCTTTAGGTGGCTTCACACCAATTGATTTAAAGAGTTGCGGATGCCTTAACGGAAGCTCCACTAATTCCCGAATTTGAGCCATCTGTTTTCGTACTCCACCAACATCATCATAACCGACCTCGTCTAATCTATTTTCATCTTCCCTCTTTACAGGCTCTCCCTCACAGAATATCTCGGTGTCCGGTGCAACCACACAGTACTCGGGAGGGTCGGTCTCAATAACCTTGAATTCTACGCTTCTCATTCCACCTCTAGCAAGGAAGAAATCACCCTTCCTCACTGGGCGGTACGCTTCAAGAAAGTAAGCTGTAAATGTGAAGCTTCCATGTCAGTATTTAAGGTCAACATTATCGATAATTGAACATTAAACTGAACCTCAATTAGGTTATCAAGTATTTAGTATCATCATGAGACAAGTCCATGCATATTATCAAGTCACCAAGGCATGAGTCCATTATATCGATACAAAGACAACGAAAGAAACAAACAACAAAGGCAGCATATAAAAGCATTTTAAATATTGGTTAAAAGACCTCTTTGATCCCTCTTAATTTCGATATTGATTAATTTTGGCAACATTTACATAGAATATATAAACATTGAAGGCTAAGTTAAATTGCTCAAAATTTTTATCCTTATTTTGCTCACTTTCGAAATTGACAAAAATTAAATTGCTTAAAATTTCTTTAAGAGGGACCAATTTGCTTAATATAAAAATTAAGAGGGACTACAAAGGTGTTTTTACCTTTTAATATCACAAATGCATGTACAAGAAAGAAAGACAAACTCGATGAATGCTTAAGCCTGTGAGAATAAATGCCTTTAAACTTATAAGAGCACTCTATGAATTGAAAAGTAATGTAATCAACCAATCTATTATTGGCTAATTTATGTTATTTAATCAAAATTATGAGAATAAACTCACGTTTAAGGTAGGCGTCAAAAAGACTTCCAGTAACCCCTTCGATGGTGTCATCCACGGGCAAGATGTGCACACGTTTTCCGTACTTAACATCAGGACACTGGTGCACAGAGACGACATCACCAAGCCTAACCCTCAAGTTCGATCTGACAACTTTATTCATCCTGATCTTCGGTTCATCACATGTGTCGTCTGCGAGAGCAATGCAGATAGTATCTTTCCTCTTCTTTCCCTACAGACCAAAAGAACAAATGTTAAACGACAGTAGAAATTTATAATAAGAATCGCAATTCCAGTAACCATTCATGCCATATAAAAAACAAGCTTCGATTCAACAGTGCAGTCTAAACTAATATTACGTGTTCCTCGGTAAAGATATTGACCCTCTTGGCAACAAAATCATGTAAACAGCCTACAATAACGTCCATCACACATTCAAACCTAACAAAAGAGAGACCAGAACTGAATATTGATTTGAATCGTTCATTGAACAAAACAAACAGCTAAACATAAACAAATCTTCATTAACCAGAAAGGACAATAATAAAAGAATCCAATAAGAAGGGGCCATTAAATAAAAGCTATAATAATCACGTAAACAGCCTACAATAACTCCCATCACACATCCAACCAACAGGGGCGGCCTTGGTTGTTTGGGGGGGAGGGGGGGAAGCTCCCTAGAATGGAAATTTATGCTTTGGGTCCCTTCAAAAGTTGCAACTTTACATGTTAATAGATAGTAAAATTGCATATTGGCCCCTTCAAAATAATAAAACTTTGATTTAGTCCAAAATTGATTATCAAACTCAAAGCAGCATAGAAAGAGCCAATGAGACTCATCATTCATCCAATAACACCCCAAATCTAAACACAACGAACAGCTAACGTAAACAAATCATCATTAATAAAGATTCCAACAATAAGGGCATAAAAAAGCCATATTCCAAAGAAGAAACCTTGATGAGGATAGTGTCACCGCGAAACAACTGGAGCTTTTCCATGGTGTCAGGATGCATGGAAACAACGGAGTTATCATCGTTGATCGCCTCATCAACAACGAGCCGATTGGGAGCCTTCTTTCTTTCCAAGATCGCCGTACTAAAATCCCTCTTAGTCCCTTTCCTGAAACACCCAAAAACAAAAAATCGGCATTAGATTATCAAAATCTAAAACGAGCCCATTGATGTAGAAGGGAAAACAAGATCTGGGAACTTACGAATCAGAAGATTCAGCTTGGTTCGACATAGTTTTTGGTCGATTAAAGAACCAAAAATAAGAAACAATGAAGAGCTTGCCTTTCGGTGTTGGCTTTGTTTCAAATTGATTGCTTAATGTGTGGGATCTGAAGAATTGAGCGAAGAAAAGGGGCGTTGGGGGGTATTAATCTAAGGGGAGAGTTATCATCAATGAAGGGCACCTCCGTTTCTTGTTGGGGAAGAAAATAATTTGGTTTTCTCGATAAAAATGAAATAAAGTTTATTCCCAACCTATAAGTTAAAAAGTGGTCAAATAATTATATTAGTCCCTATATTAGGCATAACTCATTAATTTAGTTCTTATAACTTAATTTGGACACAATTTTAAGTGATGTTTGATAAAATTAAAAATTAAAAATTTCTAGAACAACATTATAAAAGTGCTGAACTTATATTATAAATTTATTTGTTATGTTAGTGAAAATTAAGAATATAATATAATTATGTATTTTGATAATAAAAAAATCTTTAAATCTTTTAAATTATTTATTTCATAATTTTAATTTTATTAAAATAATATTTTTATATTATTTTGTATTGTTTTATATAATAATTATTATTATAATTTGGATGTTTTATTTATTTAAAAAAGTAAACAGATAATTTATTTTGAATATAATTTTTAAAGAAATAAAAGTATAATAATTTAATTGACCTCCAACATTATCTAAAAGAACAAATTATTTGTCATCTATTTAATTCTGTCTTTTTAACTCATAAATTTACATTATCCTGTCAAATCATTTCAAAATGGATAGAATAATTAACATCTGTTAACTTTATTAATGTAATATACACATGAATTGCGGCACCAACAAGTAATTAATTTTTGAATTTTAAAAAATAAAAGTTACTTAAAGTTTTTTTAAAATATTAAAAGTATTTAAAATATATAAAAATTAAAAAAGTTATTTTTAATTTTTTTTAAAAAATTAAGTAATTGCTAACATCTCATAAATATGGATACAATATCAAAAAAGTTAACAAATGTTAACTTTTTCATTCTTTTTGAAATAATTTAACAAACAGTGCAAATTCAATGGCTAAAATAATTTTTTATAAAGTTAGAGGGACAAATAAATCATTATGCAAAAAATAAAATCAAATTTATCTTCCAACATTGAGTGATAAGTAACTATCTAAACACTTTTTTTTTTGATATTTTTAAAATCAGCTGAAAACTTGAATTAATTACACCAAACATCCCCAAACTATGACTCTCATTTTAAATTGGTCACTAAATTTTAAAACATTTCTAATTGCATCTTTAATCTATTGATATTATATCAATCAAATCTTTCCATTATCAAAACTGTTTAATTTTTTAATTTAACCATAAAATGACACTTAAATTATTATGTGATATAATTTAAAATAAATTTTTGCGAAGAATAAAATTTCTACAAGAGCATTGAAAACTTCAAAACTGAGACATCCATTACAATTAATCCTTTAATTTATAAAAATTTGATCCTCACCCCTTGTGAAAATCGAGAACTTGACCAATAAACACAAACTTAAACCCGCTAATTTTTGCTTATAGTTTGCCAACTCCTTGCAAAATAAAAATTGCCATTAGTTCGAAAATCAAATTATGATAAATTAAAATAGATGAACTAACTTCTCAATTTTTATAGAGGGATGAAATTCAAAATTAAACCAAAAAAGAAAATGGTGTTTCCTCGTATGAGGGCTCGACCATTTCCATTAAAAACACATAAAACAAACAATGAAAGCTTATCAATACAACTATCGAGTTTATATAATATGTAGCAGAACAAGAATGGGGCTTCAATCAAGAGGGTGCTGTTAAAAGTACCATGAAAATCCTTATGTTAGGAATAGCATTGCACTTTGCTTCCTCTACTAAAAAAAAGAACAAATCAGTCCTTCTACGTTAGATTAAAGAACAAATTGTTCATTCATTTCTACAGTTAAAACTAGTCTTGTAAGTTAGCATAAGGTACACATGACATGCCACTATCTAATTATTTTGTTAGCCACGCTAGTTTTTAACAGTACAACTGAATGAAATTTTTATAGAAAGAACCAGTTTGCTTTTGATCTAACATACAAGAACTAATTTGTCTAGTTTTTTAGTAGAACGAACAAAATACAATCCGACTCCTAATACAAAGGCCTCCGTGATACTTTTACCAATGGGTGCTCTAGCCATCAGAAACATTTCATTATAAAAGCATATAAGTCACGGATTCATATCGCCACTCGTAAAGACATTGGTTTTTGAGTTCTAAACCCTCTTTTCTAGAGGGTGTTACTGCGGTATAGCAACGTGCTTCATTCATTCAAGTTCACAGTATGCAGCAGAACATGAATATGGCTTCAATCAAAAGGGGTTGCACTATACATAAAAAACATTTCATTATAAAAGCATAATAGTTACGAATTCACACCGCTACTTGTAAAGATATTGGTTTCCGAATTCTAAACATTCTTTTCTAGAGGGTGTTACGTCGGTACAGCAATGTGCTTCATTCATTCAAGTTCATAGTATGCAGCAGAACATGAATATGGCTTCAATCAAAAGGGGTGCACTAGACATAAAAAACATTTCATTATAAATGCATAAAAGTCACGAATTCACACCGCTACTTGTAAAGATATTGGTTTCCGAATTCTAAACATTCCTTTCTAGAGGGTGTTACATCGGTTAAACGATGTGCTTCATTCATTCAAGTTCATAATTGCTTTAGACATCGAAAACATTTCAGTATAAAAGCATATGAGTCACGAATTCACATCGCTACTCATAAAGACATTGGGTTCCAGGTTCTAAACATTCTTTTCTAGACGGTGTTACGTCGGCATACAACGTTCTTCATTCATTCAAGTTCATAATATGCAGCAGAACATGAATATGACTGCAATCAAAAGGGTGCTCTAGACACTGAAAACATTTCATTATAAAAGCATATGCGTCACGAATTCACATACCTATTCGTAAAGACATCGTTTTCCGGGTTCTAAACATTCTTTAATATAGGGTGTTACGCCAGTATACAATGTGTTTCATTCATTCAAATTCATAATATGCAGCAGAACATGAATATGGCTTCAATCAAAAGGGGTGCTCTAGACATCGAAAACATTTCATTATAAATGCATATGTCGCAGATTCACATCTCTGCTCATAAAGACATTGATTTCTCGGTTCTAAACATTCTTTTCTAGAAGGTGTTACGTCTGTATAGCAACATGCTTCATTCATTCAAGTTCATAATATGCAGTTGAACATGAATATGGTTTCGATCAAAAGGATGCTCTAGACATCAAAAACATGTCATTATAAAAGCATACAAGTCATGAATTCACACTGCTACTCGTAAAGACATCGGTTTCTAGGTTCTAAACATTCTTTTCTAGAGAGTGTTATGTCGGTATAGCAATGTGCTTTGCTCATTTGTGATAAATCAAACAACAAAACTAACGCAATCCTTCCTTTTTGACAATAGCCTATAAGTAAATGCAAAGGCATTTGTTTTTTAGAAACTTCGACAGACATAATCAGGGATTAGAGCAATGCTCAAATAATTACTTTGCTGCAACCTAAAATCGAGTGATGAGTCGGAAGCTTCTTTAATCAACATCCACAGCATAAGCTATTTCCCTATGGCTATTTCACATTATTATGTTGTTTAAATGAGTCTAGGGAAACAAGTAATCCTTCCTTTTCGACAATAGCCTATAAGTACATGCAAAGGCATTCATTTTTTCGAAACTTGAATAGACATAATCAGGGATTCGAGCAAAGCTTAAACAATTACTTTGCTGCAGCCTAAAATTGAGTGATGAGTCAGAACCTCATTAATCAGCATCCACTACATAAGCTATTTCCCCTCAAAAGGAGCTTATGAAGAGCATAAATTGGCTTAACTTGACACGGTATCGTAAACAAATACAATTCACTACATGTTGGTTAAAAAAAATACAGTGCAAGAAACCAATGTAAAAAGTAAGTGTATCAGTATTCAGTACAACACAAATGGTGAAGAAATAGGAACCTCATTACCAAAGAATTAATTGAAACTAGTTCTCATACCTCGAATATCTGTTAGAGTGAGTCTCCCAACGGTGTGATTATAATCCATGCTAGAACAATAGTTAGCATGATCCAAGGATAAAGCATCGACATCCCGTTAAATCGATCAGTTACCAAAAAATATGAGATTTCTATAAAGAACTACCTAACATACACTTTTTAAGACTGGTTAAGTTCCATCGGATATTCCGTAGTTTGTCTAAGAATGAACTCGGCTCTCCTCTTCTTATCATCCCGCTCCTCATCACGTAAAAAGAATGTCGAGCTCCTCTCACCCTTCTTCTGCAAGCTCAAATCTAGCAACTCACCCAAGACTTTCTTGCCGGTTTTGAATTTGAATTGAACAGCAGGCCTTTTCTCAGGCAGGAACATCTTTTCGCTATCTAATCCATTAGATGGACCAGTTTTCATTGCTTCAATGGCGGGGGCATATGCCTCTAGTAAAGAAACATGATCATCCTTGATTGGTTCATTGGAAAGCTTAGCTGGCAAAACAACCTCTGAAACATCTTTCTCCCCAGGTTGCAGTGGGACAGCAAGAAAAGGGCTACTTCTAGATTCTTGTATATTTTCCGTTTTAGCATCCAAAACCGTGGAAGATGAAGTTCCAGTAGAACTGTTACACACCAGTCTCTGTTGCAACCTCAGCAAAGCCCTCTCAGCCTTTCTCCGCTGCCTTGCTTGCTCAATCTTATCAGCACAAGGATCCGATCCCCTCTCATTCCACATAGGTGTATGATTATAAGTGTGGGGATCAGGGAAAGCCGGCAACCAACTCGGGGTATGCTTCCCAGAAGGGGTTTCTTTCATATGCTCGAAACTCGGAATCAGTTTCTGGTTCCTAACAACCGGAAACTTAGGCACCGGCTGAGCAAATGGGATTTCCTCTTTTGTATCCACAAACTGAACTATTTCCCTAACCGTACCAGAGCCTACAAGACAATTCCCAACCTCTGAAGCACCTGGAAACCCATGTGAATCCCCCAAATCTTCTAAAGCTCGAGTTATATCAAACACATTGCATTCAGTCCTACCAGCTAAATTAGCATGAAAACTAGCATTTTTCCCTAAGTCACAGAGATATCGAATCGAGATATCGGCAAGAGCCTCCAAAGCGGACTCTTTACATCCCTGATAACCGACGCTCTCGCAAATCTGTGCCACCGCAATCTTCGAAACCGACCTCCCGAAATCATCAGCTTTTGGTCTTCCCGACAACGAGCTACGGCTTTCTTCGCCCTTTTTCGTATCTCTTGTACTCTCCACACCTCCGTGGCTCATATTCAAAAACTCATATCAAATTTCAAAGCTTTCTTTTTTTTTCTTTCTCCACTCAAAATTCTCACATTATCTCATTTTTTCTTTCTTTCATTCCATTAATCCCAAACTAAATTACTCATTTTCTTCTATTTTCTTAATTGTAAAGTTTCATTTTCTTACGATCTATAATTTTCTCAAGAAACAAGCAAAAATTAACAGAGTATAACAGCTGATTCCAAGAAACCCTAGAAATGGTCTAAATTTCTACTCTCTTTTTTCTACATACTAAAAAAAATAAAGAATCAAAATTGTATACAAAGAACAGAATTTGAAACCTTACCAGTCATCCAAGAATTCCAATGGGTAAAAAAAACAACAAATTTTCGGCTGAAACCAAAGAAACAAAGCCAGAATCTGAAGCGCAAGCAACACAAAAACGAAAACCCCAACAATGAATTTAACTTTCCGAGAGGTTTTTAAGAGTTTCCAAGAAAAAGGGTCAACGGAAATGGAGGGAAAATTAGGGAAATTTGAGAAATTGAAATTTTATATATAAAACGGATCGAGCGAAATATAAATTCGAAAGAGGTGAGAGTGAAGGGTAGATGCAGTGAAAAAGTACTTTGTGGTTTTATTTATAGAGATTTTATATTTTAAGGGTAAACTACACTAGTAGTCATTCAACTATTAGTAAATTTCTTTCTTTATCACCCGACTATAAAAGTTACAATATGGTCACTCTACTTTTCAATTGTCCTTTTTAGTCACCTAAACTATCTTGGATATTTGGGTGTTTTCATTTTTTATGTTACCTTGCTAGAGATACAAAAAAAAGAAGAAGAAGACAAAATTGAAGAGTTTGGTGACCATTTTGTAACTTTTCATAGTTGGGTGACCAAAAAAGAAATTTATCGATAGTTGGGTGACTATTAGTGTAATTTACCCTAAAAAAGTAAGAGTTAATATACTATCTAGTACCTAAATTTGGTTGTAATGGTCAATTTGGTACTAAGTATTTGTTTTGGGTTTCAATTTGGTACTTAAGTTTGGCTTTGGTACCTAAGTTTTTTTATTTTATTTGATACTTTTAGTTTTCTTTTGTCTCAATCAAGTTTCTAAATTTATTTGCTACCGGAGTTTTTTTAACCCAATTAAGTGCCTATTTTTTAAACTATAACACGTGTCAAACATTCATTGAGCTACATGATATCGTTTGGTTTGGTACCAAACTGAACATTAAAGCCAAACTTGGGTACCAAGTGGGGAAAAAAACTTAGGTACCAAAATGAAAATAAAAACCAAAGTCAGGAACCAAATGACGTATTAATACTATTTACTTACTACTCGCTTTCTAATTAGGCCTTTAAGCCCAACACAAAAGGTTAAATTCTGCTATTAGTACATGCACTATATGTTAGTTATGAATTCAGTCCCTATATTTTAATTTTTTCAATTTTAGTTTTATACTTTTTGAATTTTGAAATTCCGATATTGACCAAATGGTAGTTGTTAAATACAAAGTTAATTTCTATTAATTCCAAAACCTCATCTGGCAAACATATTATCACATGTGTAATGTCGCGTCAACTTGTTATTTCCTCATATTACTAAAAAAAACACTAATTATTTGATTTAACGATTGTTATTTAACCGAAATTTCAAATTATGGTAAGCATAGGAACTTAGAATTATCATATTAGAAAGCACAAACTAAATCTACAACTTCACTCATAGTACATGACTAATAATAGAAGTTAACCCGAATGATATAACTGCTACTATTTTGGGTTACGACTAAATTTTAAATTTCAAAAAGTAAATAGACTAAAAATAATAATTCAAATTGTACATGATCAAATTTTACCAAATTATAATACATGGACTAAATCCGCAACTTACACATAGTACAATGACTAATAACATAATTTAACTAATCCAAAAGCTATAAAGAATGGGTAAACTACACTGGTAGTCACCCAACTATTACTAAATTTATTTTTTTGGTTATCCAACTATTGGACTTTTTTATTTTTTGGACACTGGCAGTTAAATTACTAACAAAAACATAACTTGATAACTTTTAAAATTGACATAATCACAACTTTAACACTAATATTTATACATTATGTCAAACTAGTCCTGATTCTAAAAAAATTAACCTTCAACATTCATAGATTATATAATTTGATATTTTTTTCTTTTTTTCTTTTTGTAGTTTTGCTTCTTTTTGTTACATTGAGGAATAAATCTAAAAGAATGAAAAAGATGAAAATTATTACCTTAGTTTTTTTTAGTGTTTCCATTTTTTGTATTTTTATCAAATTTAGTTGATAAATTTATTTATTTTTAAAGCTTTTCAGGTGAAAGGGTTGCAAAAGAAAAGAAAAGAAAAGACTAAGTTACACAATGTATAAATGTTGAGGGTTAAAGTTGCTATTATCCCAATCTTAAAAAGTTGTCACATCATATTCCGGTTAGCTATTTAACAATTAGTGACCAAAAAAGATAAAATTAAATAGTAGGGTGACCATTTTGTAACTTTTTATAATTAGGTAACTGAAAATAAATTTATTAATAATTGGGTGACTACCGGTGTATTTTACACAAAAATTTGTTAAATTTCATTGAATGTCCCCAACGATGACCCATATTTTAAAGGGCAAATATACTATTTGACATCTAAGTTTGGTTTCAATGTTCAATTTTGTACCTAAATTTTTTTCCCAATTTGGCAATTGAGTTTGGCTCCAATGTTAATTTTGGTACCTAAATTTTTTTCATTTTGATACTTGAGGTTTATTTTTTTTTCCAATTTGGTACCTAAATTTGACTTCAACGTTTAATTTAGTATTGATTTTTTTCTCTGTCACAATTAAACACCTATACTTTTTTAACAGAGAATACATATCAAATCTTCATTGGGCCACATGATGTCGTTTGAACTGAGTATCAAATTGAACTTTGAAGTCAAACTAGGTACTAAATTGGGAAAAAAAGAAACTCGGATACCAAATTGAACGTTGAAGCCAAATTTAGATACAGAATGGTACACTAACCCTATTTTAAATTGGTAAACTCGAGAGCTTGATTAAGCTCTCTGGCTTATAATAAACAGGGGACTGAGGAGAAAAAAAAAAAACAAGCACGGGGTTCCCCTTGATCCACGTTAGAATGTAGTCGGTGCGGGTCAGATCCGTTTTTCCGCCATTGTTATCGAGCTTTGACAAGCTTAAACCCAAGCATTCCACATCTGCTATTTTTCATCTCATCTCGTCCCTCCTTTTTTTTTTTTTGGTTCTTAGCCAAATCTGTTCTTAATTTTGAACGCTCAAGATTACCGTACAAATCCATTTATAAAAAGCAGTGGATAACATGTTTTTGAACGCCGGGAAAAAAGATAAAGCAATGGAAGATCCAAGCCACCGAAAAGAGCGGAGAATCATCAATACGATTCGTCTTTTATAATTTCCTATAAATTAATCTCATTTCCCCCCCTAAAATTCAATCTCCATTCTCATCTCTGTTTACTTTCTCAATCATCTCAGCAAAAAGGTAACTCCGATTCTTAATTTTTCTCTCGGATTTTAATTTGAATTTGTTCTACATTTTGTCTTTAGATCTGATTTGTTCTTATATTATTAAAGACCAAATTAAAGATCATATTACTAATCAATCCAGAAATTGCTTGATTTAATTTCTTAGGTGATGTTTGTTTTGCTGCATTTTGTTTAAAATCGGTATGATTACGTGGTGTAACGATGATGAAAAGTATTAAATCGAAAAAGTACGAGGATTTAAATTATTTTCATGTAATTGTGTTGATAGTTTCTTTGAAATATTAATTTGTTTAAGATTATTATGACTTTATGTTGTGTTAATTTTATTGGTGTTCATCGAAAATTTTCATTCGAGTGGAATTTAATCGAATCTGATATGAATGCGATAAAGTGCAGATATGGATACTTTCCTATTCACTTCCGAATCCGTCAACGAAGGCCATCCCGACAAGATATGCGACCAGGTTTCTGATGCCATCCTCGATGCTTGCTTAGAACAGGACCCGGAAAGCAAAGTAGCTTGCGAGACTTGCACAAAGACGAACATGGTTATGGTGTTTGGTGAGATCACGACCAAGGCCAAAGTTAACTACGAGAAAATCATTCGGGATACTTGTAGAGGTATCGGGTTCACATCCGCAGATGTTGGCCTTGATGCTGATAAATGCAATGTTCTAGTTAATATCGAGCAACAGAGCCCCGATATCGCTCAAGGAGTTCACGGTCACCTCACGAAGAAACCCGAGGAAATTGGGGCCGGTGACCAAGGTCACATGTTCGGTTATGCCACTGATGAAACTCCTGAGTTGATGCCTCTAACACATGTGCTTGCAACTAAGCTTGGTGCTAAGCTCACTGAAGTAAGAAAGAACAAGACGTGTCCGTGGTTGAGGCCCGACGGTAAGACCCAAGTGACTGTCGAGTATCAAAATGATGGTGGAGCCATGGTCCCTGTTCGTGTTCATACTGTTCTCATTTCCACTCAACACGATGAGACTGTTACCAATGAGAAGATTGCAGCGGACTTGAAAGAGCATGTCATTAAGCCTGTTATTCCGGCAAAGTACCTTGATGACAAAACCATTTTCCACCTCAACCCTTCCGGTAGGTTCGTTATAGGTGGACCTCATGGAGATGCAGGTCTCACTGGCCGGAAAATTATAATTGATACCTATGGTGGTTGGGGCGCTCATGGTGGAGGTGCCTTCTCGGGAAAGGATCCTACGAAGGTGGACCGAAGTGGTGCATACATTGTTAGGCAAGCAGCAAAGAGTGTTGTGGCTTCAGGGCTTGCCCGTCGTTGTATCGTGCAAGTATCTTATGCAATCGGTGTTCCCGAACCATTGTCGGTTTTCGTCGACACGTATAAGACTGGCAAGATCTCGGATAAGGATATTTTGGAACTAATCAATAAGAATTTTGATTTTAGGCCAGGAATGATCTCGATCAATCTTGACTTGAAGAGAGGAGGCAAGTTTAGGTACCAAAAGACCGCGGCTTATGGTCATTTTGGACGTGATGACCCCGATTTCACTTGGGAGATCGTTAAGCCTCTTAAGCCCAATGCATAAAACACGGTTTAACTCGATAAGTTTTTGGGAAATAGTTATTATCGTAGCTGTGATTCCGGTATACTCGACGAGGAATAAAGACATACATACATACGTGTGTTCATAAATACGTACACACATATACGTACATTGTAATTTGTTTTCATTTTAGGGCATAATTTGTTTTACCTATGGCCCATGCTTCTTGCAAAGGATTTTATAGTGTGTATTTTTTAATATATATGTATATATATCTTTTAATTCAAATACAATATATATTACGAAGTGTAAGTGTCGGATATAAGAATAGGTTTCTTTTCAACTTCAGGTATGTTTATTTTCTTTTAAGAATTTTTAATATATATTTAGAACGTCCTCGAAGAATCACATCTTTATTAGATCTGTTCATGGATTGGATTAAGTCGTGACATAAATTTTTTTCTTTGAATTGGACTAAATTTACTATTCATTTCAAATTGGAAAATATAAACCAAAACCGATCTTCTCAACCATAAACTATTATTTTAGAACTAAATTAGATTGGTCGGGCGCACCATGAATAAGTCGAGGTACTAGTCTAGAATAAGGGAATAGACTGGTTGATGTGAGAACCTTGGATTGATTGAATTGATTTTTTTTAAATAAATTATTCAATTGAATTGGATAAATTTATCAAACCGATGAAACCAAAAATCATAATTTATCCTATTAAAAGCTTTACCATAAACATATTACTTGAATCTCATTTAAAAAAAGAAAAAAAGAAAACAACACAAAGTTTGGATTTTATATAAGACATGAAATTATAGCATGCTCCGTACTCGAGTTGGTACTTATCTTATCAAACACAAAAAAAGATTCTGTTAGAAAATAAAAAGACTAGGTAAAAGTGTTATAAGAGTAAAATTACGTTTTATCTCTTTTATTTAAAAAAATAGGTAAATTAATCTATTTTTGTTAAAAATTTTATCTATTTTTATTATTAAAAATTGGTATAGCTGACAGAATAACCGAGAACTACACGCAAGGTGCTCGTATACTTCATGTAAATGTACATAAACCAATTTTTAACAGTTAAAATAGATGAAAATTTTAACAAAATGATCAGTTTACTTTTTCATACATATAAAAACTAATTTGTATATCTTTTAAAAGATATATAATATAGAAATTATTAAGTCGGTACATACTAATTTCAGATTTATATATATATATAAACTAGCATGAATTTTTCCCTTTTTTGGGAAAATAAAAATACCAAATTTTCATGGCTAAGAGATGGATTTGGTTGGTGAACAGATGTGAGAGAGTGTGGGATATGAATTTTTCTTTAAAAAAAATATTTATTTAATTTTAGTTATAAAATATTTTTTAAACATAAACTATTATTTTTAGTTTTAATACTTTCAACCATTTAATATTTTTTAAATAATCTCATTATATGTTCTGATCGTATCTGTTCTTTTTGACACAATGCCTCCCAACTCATAAACAAGAGGATAATACGCTTCAGTAACTCGTACCCACATCCTCTTGCATAGACAACAATATTCATACAAATCGAATTAAGACTCAATTTACACATTCATTAGTTTTTTTAAACAATTTCTAGCCATAATTTCTAGAATGGTGGAAAGTATTAAAATTTTTAAAAAATATTTTTAATTAAAATTAATATATATTTAAAGAAAAAAAAATTCCAAGGCTACCAGCCTATTACCGACAGAATAGTGGCACTATGTATTGTTCAATGTCCCCAATTTTTCTATTTTTTTATTGTTTAATATATATTTATTTATTACTTATTATATCTCGCCACTATACACACTGTGCATCAACATAGTATCGATGGATGTATCGTTTTTATTTTAGTACTGATATATATCAATAATGACATGTTTCGATATGCTGTTTTAAGTTTATTAATATTTTATATATATTTATAATTTAATTTTAATTTTTATAATAAATTATAATATAATATATACGTGCAAATATATCTTAATTATGTCTGAATATATTTATATATAAATATAAATTTTAAAATTATTAAATAAGGTAAGCTAGTAAGTTCGTATCAAATGATAAAACCACTTAGTAATTAAATCATCTCGTGATAATGGGGTAAATTACACTCAAAGTCATTAAACTATTAGTAAATTTATGTTTTGGTGACTCAACTTCAAAAAGCTGTAAAATGGTCATTGAACTATTCAAAAATTTTCATTTAAATCACTGGGCTGTTAAAAGTTTTTTCCATTTAAAATGTTATAATCAAGCCTTCTTTATTTACGCTGTCTGCTCCAAACGAAAGCTCTCATTCCCTTTCTCTTCTACAGTTCAATTTTTTTCTCATGAAATAGCTTTGAAAATCACGAATCTACGAACCAAAATAGAAACAATTTTCTTTTTTGATCTCCAATACTAACCATCAAATAAACTTGGATTGAAAGTTTGTTATTCTACTCGTTGATGGGTATTGATCCATCATACTGATTGTCGAATTATGGCTTGGAACTCGCTGGTTAGACTTTTTATAAATAAATAAAAAAAACCCTTAATAACAAGTAACTCAAATAAAAACTTTCAAACAGTTCAGTAACATTTTGTAACTTTTTAAATTTAAGTGATCAAAATGTAAACTTATTAATAATTTAGTGGCATTGGATGTAATGCCAATTACTGTAAGGATTAATTCATAATTTGGTACTTGAGTTTGGATTTTCTTTTTCTAATGTGGTATTTCTGTTATTTTTTTGTTCAATCCGATATTTTTTTGACAAAAGTTATATATTTTGGTACGAAAAAAATAACAATATTAAATTTTTAGTGTTTAATTCGGGTTTTATGGTTGATTTGATGAAAATTTATAATTAACTAATAATATTAGCAATTAACTTTCATCATATCAACTCTCAAATTCGCAATTAATACTAAATTTATTCTATTAACAAAATCATGAAAAATTAAAACCTATTAATATTAGCAATTAACTTTCATCGAATCAACCCTAAAACCCAAATTAAACACTGAAAAGATAATATTGTTACCTTTGAGTACCAAAATATATAACTTTTATCAGATACAGATACCGAATTGGACTAAAAAAATAGATATACTATGTTAGAAAAAGCATTAAACTCGAGCACCAAATGATATACCAAGTCTTATTGTAATGATTTAAAAAACAATATTCAATGATTGGTTTTTTTTCTTTAAATATTTTGGCATATGATAAGACGATATTAAATTCTAATTAAATCTAAAATCGAGTCAAATAAAATATCTAAACGATATTCGATGATTTTTTTTGATACAATGCCTAGAACTAACCATAGTCCCTCCCCAACCCTTGAAAACACTTGAGCTCAAGTTCTCTTACACTAACAAACTATACCGATAAATATTGAATTTTTATTCACTCCATCTCGGTTATGATTCTTACTATATTGCTTTCTTATAATACAAATTGCTCTAGGTGGATCTAAGACCATACATTTGAACAACCAAAAAAGACAAATCAATTTAAATGGCTTCGATCCGTACCCAAGCCGGACCGATGTGGAAAATCTCAAATTTTCATTATATGACCCTATGTGGGCACAAAATGCATAAAGATTTAATTATATAAAAATAATTAAAATAAAAAATAATATTATATTCATAAAATTAAAATTGGTATATAAATGCATGAATGGCTTTTATGTCATTTCTTAATCATATTCGTGTTCGATTAACTCGTGACCCCAACTTAAACAATGACATTTATGATCTAATTTTAGTTTTAGTCCCTCTGCTATGTTAAAAGTTAAGATATAAACTCTTTAATTTAATTTAACATAATCTGGTATATTCATTTTTATAATGTTATTAGTATGTTAAAATTGATTCTATTGTTAGTGTTATTGTTAAAACGGTGGCAGGTAAATTTTCTAACGATATCTTTAAACATTTAGCCAATCATGGTTGCATAGTTTTCATGTGACTCTAAACGTAATCAAGTCAAGTCGAGCTTGAATAGTAGCAAATGGTAGGCTCAATTATTCGAGCTTGATTGAATATTAATTTTTAAGTTTGAACTCGATTCAAGACATTGAATTTTTAAGCTCGTTTGTATTCAAGCTCGGGTTTCTTCTAACTTAAACTCTTTTTATACAAAGGTAAAATGAAACGCTTGATTAATAGACTCATGAGCCATTCGAATAGGGTATCATGGTACTCAAATTCAATTAGATAATTACCTAATCAAATTTGACTATTTTTCTGAGTCGAACTTGAATAACTTGCGAGTATCAATATCTTATTTTTTAACCTCAAGTCTTGGGGCCTTAAAAGCCTAAGTTTGAGTCTCATCTTATGTAAACCGTATGTGGAATCACGCGTGAATCTTGTCCAAATATATTCCGATTTATTATAAAAAAAATTACAAACTTCACTATATATAAATATGCTTAACCAAAGTTTATAAGAAAAAAGCCAATCTAAAAATTATATATACTTATATCTTACACTCATTTTTAAATCCGAATAAACTAAAATCAAAATCAAACACACGTCCCCATGCAAGATACGTGATGACCCACACCATTTAACAAGCTTCCTTATGTTCAAAACACAAAAAGGACCCCCATAACTCTCATTTTCATTCACAAAATTTTGACTGAAAAAGAAAAATCACAACGAGACCCACTAAGATCTTGAAGTTGAAGGAGAAAAAAATAGGGTAAATTACACTCAAGGTCATTAAATTATTAGTAAGTTTACGTTTTGGTGACTCAACTTTAAAAATTTATAAAATAATCATTAAACTATTCAAAAGCTTTATTTTAGCTCCAAGCAATCATTTGATAAATGGTATGGCGGTTGGATCAATACCCATCGATGAGTAAAAGAACATATTCTAGATCCAAGTTTATAGAACTGTTGGTGTCGAGAATCGAAGAAGAAAGTTATTTGGATTTTGGTTCGTAGATTCATGACGTTCAAAGCTATTTCATAAAAAAAAACTGAACTGTAGAAGAGAAAGAGAAAAAAAAGCTTTCGACTGGTGTAGGAGGTGCAATCAGAGAAGGTCACACAAACAACGATTTTATCAGTCCTGTGACTTAAATCAATTCAATGACCATTTTATAATTTTTTAAAATTAAGTGACTAAAACGTAAACTTACTAATAATGAATATAGTTTATCCAAAAAAAATACCCGAAATTTGCCGGTGCATTTGTCACACCCCACCTTAGCATTTATATATACACTTAAAATCAATCAAAAGTTTCCTTCAACACATTGAGTTTTCTGTTTTGCTCTGATTTCAAGCTTTTTTTAATGGCTGCCATTCTCTTAATATTTCTTCTTATGCTATCGATTCCTTCAATGAATGCCGGTTCGCCGCCGTCGCCGGGATACTGGCCGAGCACTAAATTCCGGCCGATGAGCTTTCATTATGCGTTTAAAAGCCTTTGGGGTTTTAGCCATCAAAGTGTAGATCAAAACACATTAACAATCTGGCTCGATAGAACTTCAGGTTGTTGTTGTTTACTTGTTTTTGCTTTTTCCAAGTAAATTCAATGCTGCTCCAGCTTGAAACTTTCTGGTTAAATTGTAGTTTCAACCCCTCTATTATACTTAAAATCGAGATTTCTTTACTATATTTTAATTTGGTATAGTTTGATTGATCTATTTTTATAATGTCTTTTAGTTAGTCCAAATAATTAAATGCGGACAACGGGTAGATGGTAACGAGACCCTTAAGTTTTTTTTAAAAAAAATTTAGTTATGTCCCAAAAAAATTTAAAATCTCTTATTAAGTAATTTAAATCTTTTAAAATTTTTAATTAAGTCCCTTCAAAAATTTTGTCAATTCTTATTAAGTCCTTCAAAAATGTTGACGTAGATTAATCTTAAAATTACTATAAAGAAATCTATATCAACATGATCAGTGACGGAATGTGTCATTAAATTTTGGGGAGCCTAATTAAAATTTTCAAAAATTTTGAGATTTAGTTAAATTTTTTTTAAAATGGGATGTTTAATGAGAATTTTCAAAAAATTTAAGGGTCTAATTAATATTTTTAAGCCTTTCGGATAGCTTATTTAGAATTTTCAAAAAAAAAAAACTACAGACTTAATTAAAATTTTCAAAAATTCTGAATGGCATAATAAAAAATTTTAAAATTCTCAGGGCCAAGTCCCTATTGCCTCCAATGACATTCCGCCATTGAAGGGGAAAAATTCCAAGAATAGTAATAATTTGATTATTTGGAATAACTATTCTCATTATAAAAGAAAAAAAAATTCAATTTACATCAAATTAAAGTATAGAAATTAAATCCTAAATTTAAACATAATAGAAGGACCAAAACTAGAATTTTACCATCATGATCATTCAAATCTGATATTTTTCTTCGTTTTATTACTGGTTTTTTTTTCAGGAAGCGGGTTCAAGTCGGATCGCCCATTTCGTTCGGGTTATTTTGGTGCCTCTATTAAAGTTCATCCTGGTTACACTGCAGGGGTCATTACAGCTTTCTATGTGAGAATTCAATTCTTCTTTACTGAAAAAAAAATCGAAAATCTTTGATTTTTATTGAATTTTGTTTGAACTTAGCAATTAAATATATTCTCTTTAGTTTGCAATTTAAAAGATAAAAATCATAATTATTCGAATCGAATCGAATTATATTTTTATTCTATTTAAGAACTTAATATCTTTTACGATCTTGATTTTGAATCTTGTAAATGGAAAAATAATCACTAAAAAAGCTTCTCTCTTTTTTCGAGTCTAACTTGACTTGATCTAAGAATAATCTGAACCCAATGAGCTACAATATTGACAGAGATAAAACGGGATATTTCAGAGAATTTTTCTTAAATTTTTGAAAATTTTAGTTATACCTGTGTGTTGCTGATCTCTAATAGACAAATGATCGAACACATGGCAGCTATCAAACAGTGAAGTTCATCCGGGATTCCATGACGAAGTGGACATTGAATTCCTCGGAACCACATTCGGGAAACCTTATACTTTGCAGACAAATGTGTATATCAGAGGGAGTGGAGATGGCGAAATCATCGGAAGGGAAATGAAATTTCATCTTTGGTTTGATCCTACCCAAGATTTTCATCACTACGCCATTTTTTGGAGTCCTAAGGAAATCATGTAAGTATTTAGAAAGGGATAAACTATCATTTAGTCCTTAAATTTAGTAACTTCTTTTTCACTTTAGTTCTCGAATTTTTTCCCACATTAATCCCAAAATCTGACAAAATTTTTTCCCAATTTGGTCCTTGAACTTACAATCTCTTCTCCTACCCTTAAATCGAGACGTCTTTTACATAAAAAGGATATATTGAAAAGAGAACTCTAACAGTAAAAAAAAATACAGTTTAGCTTAGTTGATTCATGTAATCACCTCTTTAAAATGATGTTCATTCAATCTAGGGCTCGATTCCAATCAGGGGTGAATTTAAAGAAGGTAGGCAAGGTCTTTGGCCCCTTTCAAATGAAAAAAAAAAGATTTTTTTAATCCCCTAATAAATGATAGAATTGAAAGTTACTATGTAGTAAAATTACACTTTAACCCCCCAAAATGAAAATATTTTTATTTAATAATTTCAAAAATAATTTTATCATAAGTTAATACAAGATAAAATAGCACATTAACCTCACAAAAAAATATAGTTCAATTCGGCCCCTAAAAATTTTTCCGAATTCGTCCCTAATTCCAACATTTGCAATCCTTCCGAAGTCCCTACCAATTTCTTTTCATTTTTAAAGGCATTCTATTTATTGACTTATATTATATTTTATGAACTAGATTCCTAGTAGATGACGTGCCTATAAGAAGGTACCAAAGGAAAAGTGATGCAACATTCCCTTTAAGGCCAATGTGGTTATATGGTTCAATATGGGATGCTTCATCATGGGCAACTGAAGATGGCAAATATAAAGCTGATTACAATTACCAACCCTTTGTTGCAAAGTTCACCAGTTTCAAAGCTGGCGGTTGCTCGGCTTACTCGTCACCTCGGTGCCGGCCGGTCTTTGCCTCGCCTCATCGATCCGGCAGGTTAACCATGCAACAATATAAAGCAATGAAATGGGTTCAAAGGTACCATTTGGTCTATGATTATTACAAGGACCCCAAAAGGAACCATGCCTTAACCCCAGAGTGTTGGAATTAGCTTTTGAAATGAACTTAAGTGATAGCTTTGTGGGAAAAAAATATAGAAAAAAAATATAAAAATAAAAGATAAAAAGGAGATTAGAAATGGGAATCATTTGGTTTTTGTGTGTGTTGTTTTAATTTTCATTTTTCTTAATAAATGTAAAAGTTCTTTTTTTGGGTTTTTAAAAATTTCTTTGTATTATAATAAAATTACGGTAAATTTATTTGGTAGGCCCGTTTATTTTAAGGACTAGATCAAATTAATCTATGTACTATTATGATAATCAAATAAGGTTAAATTTTAAATGAGTTAACATTTATTATTTTTTAAAAAAATTGTCATTTATTATTTAATAGAGTTAATATTTTTAAAATTTAAAAATTTCATGTCATTTTTTAAAAATAGTAAATGCTAACTCTACTAAAATTTGACTTTATTTGATTGTGCTATTAAGATTAAATTGATGAATTTAATAATAGAAGGATTAATTTGATTTGATTCCTAAAATAGAGGGACCTGAAAGGTCGTTTTACCTTTTTATCATTCATTCTTTTTTCCCACGTGGCATGTCCGTCGTGGGCTCAGGGTTTTGTCGATTAGCTTTTTGCCACGTGTATGAAAAACAATGTCAAAACAAAATTAAATTAAGTTAAATTAAAACTATCCACTTTGTTAGAAGATTAAGAGAAAAATCACAATGGACTAATTTCACTACGAATCCTTAAACTATCACACAAATTTTAAATTGTTCTTTAAACTTTAAAATATTTTAATTAAATACTCAATTTATTGGTATTATATTAGTCATCCTAATGTTAACTCCGATATGATGTAAAGTATACTTAAAACACGCAAATCTATGTTTGTTCATATAATAATTACACGTGTTTATGGTTTGATTCAGTCATGTTTGAGCTAGCGTGTAACACCCAAGCTAGTAGATGGACCGATGGAAGGATTTGATTAATACAATATTAATATTTTGAGGACTCAATTAGAATGCTTTGAAGTTTGGAGACCAATTTATAAATTAAACCCATAGTTTAAGGATGTCTGATGAAATTAACCTATTCTAATATTAAAATATTATTTTTATTTCGTCACTCTCCTGTCCTCTCTTTCACTTTCTTGGTTTTTTTTTTCAAAATGTTAAATTGGTCGCCGGACCACCATCGCCGTTAGATTCGCTACCAGATTTTTCCGATGAGTTTTGGCAGATTTCCGAAAAATCAACGGTGACGAAATTCTATAATTTATGGAAATAGAGACAGATTTTATGGAAATTTAAGCTCCTTAAAGACGATATTTTATTTTTATTAGTTATTTACGGGGAATTGATTTGATGCATGCCGTTCCATTGCCTTAATCTCTATCTCGATTTGTAAATCTAATCCTCAATTAGTTTCGATACAAAATGTTCAAGAATTTTAAGAAAGGAGGGCATCGGAAGCCTTCCAAATCATCGGACTCATCAGCGGATGCATCTTCAAAGGGAATCGGTGCACCCGGGCCGGGTCCGACATCAAAATCCGGTGTCGGTGCACCAGCTCAGAACACCGTCGAACCTGTCGTTCCACCGCCGATGACCCACGTGGAACCCTTGCCTTTACTCGGAAAATCCCCCGCTGCGGAGAGACAGAACCTGTTCATGAGGAAATTACAGGTTTGTTGCTTCCGATTCGATTTCACGGACACCTTGAAATCAGCCCGAGAAAAAGAAATCAAGCGGCAAACGCTGCTAGAACTCGTCGATTTCATCCAATCCGGTACAGGCAAAGTCGCGGAGGCTTGCCTCGGAGAGATGATCAAGATGGTCGGAGTCAACATCTTCCGATGCCTCCCGCCGGCGTCTCACGAGAGCTCGGGGACGGAAGTCGTGGATCCCGACGAAGAGGAAAACTATTCCGAACCCTCGTGGCAACATTTACAGATCGTTTACGAGCTTCTCTTGAGGTACGTCGTTTCATCTGATACGGACACTAAGGTTGCCAAGCGATACATTGATCATACCTTTGTTTTAAAGCTGCTTGATTTGTTTGATACTGAAGATTTCAGGGAAAGAGAGTACTTAAAAATGGTTCTTCATAGGATTTATGGAAAATTCATGGTGCATCGTCCTTTAATTAGGAAATCCATAAGCAACATATTCTATAGGTTTATCTATGAAACCGAGAGACATAGCGGTGTGGGCGAGCTTTTAGAGATTCTAGGAAGTATTATCAATGGCTTCTCAATGCCTATGAGAGAAGAACATAAATTGTTCCTTATGAGAGCATTGATCCCTTTGCATAAGACTAAACAGGTCGGTAATTATCATCAGCAATTGTCTTATTGTATAGTTCAGTTTGTTGACAAGGATTATAAGCTGGCTGATATGGTTATTAGAGGGCTGTTGAAGTATTGGCCATTGGTTAATTGTCAAAAGGAAGTTCTCTTCCTCGGGGAACTCGAGGAAGTGCTCGAAGAAACACAGTCCGCAGAGTTCCAACGATGTATGGTTCCTCTTTTCCGAAAGATTGCAGGTTGCCTTAATAGCCCTCATTTTCAGGTAACTCATTTTATGGCTTTTGTCTTTTGAATATTTCAACATGATTTTGCGAAATTGGCAATGGTTTGGGAACTTGAATCACCTTTAGGAATCGTTGGTATTCGCAATTGTGGAGTTGTTGCTAGGATGTGAACATTGTTACTTCTTGTGGTTGTTGAAGCATAACCATTGGCTCATGCTGCAATGTGCTGCATACATTGTGTTTTATCATTTCTGATTTTTTTTCTGAAAGTTGTGCCGATTTTTGTATTATTTTGAACATTATACAATTTGCATTCGGTTTCACTCTTTCTGCGTCCATTAAAAAAAAAAACCTTAGAGTAGCTCGGCCTCCAATAGAATCAGTTTTCTCCCATGGTGCCGTGTCTATACTCATCTGAATGCGTTCCTCGGTCATGGTTTTGTTTTAGCTGATATTCAATCATAAAGAATTACAATACTAAAACTACCATGGAGGCCCCTATACTAAGAGTCAGATTGCATTTTGCCCCCTTTGCTAAAAAAATGGGCAAACTAGTCCCTGTATGTTAGATCAAAGGGCAAACTGGTCCTTTTTGTTAAAACTTTCATCAATTTCTACCGATAAAAACTGGCATGGCTAAGGGAAAACCAGACAGTTACACCTAGCATGCCACGTGTACCACATTTTGACGTACAAGGACCAGTTTTTAACAGTAGAAATGTATGAAATTTTTAATAGAAGGATCGATTTGCTCTTTGATCTAATTTACTGAGATTAATTTGCCCATTTTTTGAGTAAAAGGATAAAATGCAATTTGACTCCTAGTACAAAGGCCTTCATGGTATTTTTATAAAATACAATCATTTTCCTTTGCTTCATGTAATATCTTGGATAGTTGATTTTCAGTTGTCTTCTTCATTGTCTGTAGATACTGTTTGATTGTCGTGCAATCGGTTGTTTTTAGAATTTACGAGTAGATATATGGTTCTCAACAAATGATCGTTTTATTTACCATATGGTTTGATTGTGCTTAACTGATTCTTATTGAGCTAAGTTTCACACGCAATGGATTACTTTTATTAAAAAGTGTTTGATTCCAATGGTCACGGTTTATAGTTGGACCCGAGCAGGTTGCTATGGAGTTCTTGGTTTCTTTAAAACTTGGCTTCGATCTTAGTAATACGATAACAACTTTCTTCACGGTTCTCCCTTAGACCATTTTGTATTACAGGTTGCAGAAAGAGCCCTCTTCTTCTGGAATAGCGAGCACATTGTGAGCTTAATCGCTGAGAACCGACAGGTAATATTACCAATCATCTTTGAGGCATTGGAGAAGAATATCCAAAGTCATTGGAACACTGAAGTTCATGGGTTGACCGTGAACGTACGGAAAATGTTCTTGGAAATGGACGCTGAGTTAGTCGATGAGTGCCAGAAACAGCTTGCAGAGAAACAAGCCAAAGCCAGAGAGGTAGCAGAGCAACGAGAAATGACATGGAAGAAACTCGAAGATGCGGCACGCAAGTAGTGGGAATGATTATGGTCTAGCTGATTAATCCGAGCCAGAGGAAGGCTCGATGGATGTTCTGCTATTCCCTTCTCAATTTTGATGGTATTCCTCTTTTTCTTTTTCTTTTTCTTTCCACGTATTTATATTTTGTTCAAATTTAATCATCCAAAACAGAACAGCGACGGATGTAATTAAAAAAGGTATCGAATTTTGTTAGTAACATGCTGCTAATTAAATGATTTGTTAGGAACAACTTGTATTTTTTGGTTGTTCTTACAAAGAAGGATTAACTTTTATATTTTAGTTTGTATCTTGATAGAACTTGAAATATTTATTCATTCTTTAAGATAAAATTAGGATCAAATTATTGAAATTCAGGCATGCTGGATATGAACATGCATTGGTTTAGTTGGTTCATTGATGCTAAAAACTTTCTCATTGCAAGTGATATTCTTCCATTTTTTTCGAAGTATTCGTGTTCTTGTTGAATGCATATCCGAACATGAGTACGTGAATATGACCCTCGAAAGACTTTTGAAGGTCAAATTATATAAAAGGTCTCTATATTATGCTCCTTTTTTTTGCAGATTTAATCCCTCTAATATAATTTGATCCTTTCTAGTCCCTCTACTTTTTGAAATGTGTATTGTCAGTCCTGAAGTCATTTTTTTCTTTCTAATTCCATCAAATAATATTACGTGGCATAATTTTTAAACATGTGATAATGTGGTATATACACCTTGGCCTTTTTTGTACAAAAATAAATATTGTATAATTTTCTTTTTAAATATGCAAAAAATTGTTTACCTGTACAAAAATGCTACGGTGCACATGTAACATCGTTAAATTATTTGATGGAATTAAGGGAAAAAAGTTAGACTCGAGACTAAAAATCCATTTTTTTGAAAATTAGTGGACTATAAATGGTTAAATTATAATAGAGGGACTAAATTTTCCAAAATATATAGTACAAGGACTTTTTATAGAATTTGACCCAAAATTAATAGTTATAATAAAGGTTTTGAAAAGAGAGAATGTGAATTATTTTTAGGTTAAAATTATTGTTTGTCCTTGTATAAAATTTGAGATTTACTTCATGTGCTTTAAAAATTACAAAATGAGTCTTCTTATTTTTCTCATTTTAAAAATCTTAGTCCAATCTGAACCGACATTACGAGTTTTTGTAAAAAAATGATTAGTTTAGCATATTTAATTTTTTGTCATTTAGATGCCAAATTAAATTTTGATGATGAAAAATACTACCGAAGTTAACAATTGAACTCAAAACTCAAAATTGAAATATTGAAAAAGTATGGTGACTTAATTTGTAATTTTCTAAGAACAATGACTAAATTACAAATTTTATAAAAGTATAGGGGACATAGTGGCAAATTTTGTTTTATTACTGAAAAGAAAATAAAAGCTCTAAGAAAACCAAAATAAATATCATTTTCATATCCACAAAACAAATTTAAAAACCAACTTCGAAAAGCCACAGCTAGAAAAAAAAAAGCTAATCCACAATATTCCACAGCTTCTCTAATTTCCATTCATTTTTTATCAATATCTTGATTTTCATCAAGATTTGGAACCAAAACCTATAGTTTGTTTTCGTTTCGGTCGTTAAGAAAAAACTATGTCGAAGAAAGGCGGAGCTTCGTTGCAAAAGGATGTTCCATGGCGGGCCTCAGCCGGAAAATCAGTTCCTAAAATCCACCACTCGCCTGTTCTTCGTATACGTCAAAACCCTAATTCCAATTACGCCATCGCTGTCATGAAGGTTTTCTTTTATCCCCTTTATAATCAATTGTATTTTCTTTTTTTCTTAAAGAAAAAAGGATAATGAATTGGGGATTTTTGTTTTGATTTTTTTTTTGCAGCACCCGGATCCTATAGGAAGTGGGTTAGCGACTGAGGCTATTGTGGAAGCGGCGGGACCCGAATGTATTGTTCCGGGTCAGGTTACTCCTGTTAGATTACTTGGTCTTAAGGTATTTAATTGCTTTGGTTTTTTTTTTTTAATTTATGTTATTAAAGTAATAATTCAATGCCCAAATGGCAGCTAGAGAAACCGAAAACTGATTCGAACTAACTTGTTTGGATGGTTTTTGGAGTACAAATTAAACAATCATGGTTACTCGAATCAAATTATATTTTTTATTTAATTTCTAATTATTTTTAGTTTTTTAATGGTGTAAAAATAAACATTTTATATTTAGAATAGTGAAAAATAATTTAAATTTTCTATATATATTTAGAAAAACTATAGAGTTATTTATTATTTACTTGAAATTTTAATTTTATAAAAATTATTTATGATTTTTTTTAAATTTTACCAAATAATGCACAAAACTCATAAAACAAAGCCTATTTTATCAAAGTAAGTCTAATAACCAAAACTGCAAAAGTAGCCTGAAAAAACCAAGAACCAAATTGAATTGAACCGGATTATTCTAAAAAATCCCGATTGATCTGAATGGTAGCAGTGGTTCTGTCTATTATCATAATCTATAACAAGTAGTAGCTTTAGTACAACTAAAGGGAATCCTTGTGGTTTGGAGTTTTCATATGAAGAAACCGTTGAGGAAGTTTAGCTTATTTACTCCATAAGTAGTCTTTTTCTAGGAATGGAATTATCTAGGGTTTATGGGGAATTTTTATGCCAATAGACCCGTCAAAGATGTCTCGGAAACGATAGCTGTTACATACGATTTTAGTGAAACAAACTTGTGTCATGTTTGTATGTTGTGTTTGCAACCTTTGTTTCATGGTCCTTTTCCTCATTCTAATTATCTAGTGTTTATGGAGAAATTTTGTAAGTTCACAATAGCTGCTGTTAAAACCCTTGAAGACATCTCGAAAACATTGGCTGTTGCACTCGGTTTTAGCAAAACAAACTTGTATCATGTTTGCATGTTGTGTTTGCTTTGTTTCATGGTCTTATTCCTTGTTCTAATTAACTAGTGTTTATGGAGAAATTTTGTAAGTTCACAATAGCTGCTGTTAGAACCATCGAAGACATCTCGAAAACATTGGCTGTTGCATTTTATTTTAGCAAAATAAACTTGTGTCATGTTTGTATATTGTGTTTGCTTTGTTTCATGGTTTTATTCCTCGTTCTAATTAACTTTGGTCCATTTATTGACTATGTCTCTCTAGTCATTAATTCGAAAAAATACAAAATAAATTCGAAAGATAAACCCTATGGTTTCATCTTCTATGTGAAACTTAGATGACTGTTACTTCCCTTTATCTTCCTGAAATATCTTCCTTCATATATGTCCGGAATGTAGACCTTACCCCAGTACACATTTTTGTTAATTTATTCGTCTTTTCAATATCGACAGGTGTGGCCAATTGAAGTTAACACGAAATTTTTGGAACCAGTCGGTAAAGAACTAAAGCTGCTTGGAAAGGTAAAAATCTGTAGTTTTAGTTGCTCTTCTCTTTCGAGCACACATGGAATGATCTGCTTATCGTGTTGCTTGCATCTTTAATAAGGCTTTAAAGTGTTGAAAGATGGAGATGTTTGTGATGAAACAGAAACCTATGGTTTTCTCTTTAACATTGAGGTTGATTCGGCAAAATGGGATTTGCTCTAATTAGTCATGTTATTACACCTTAAGGCACTCCAGAGCTATCGGACTCAGGTGTGAGTATTAGATATGAGTATAGTTAGAATTCTCTGAAGTTTTCTATTTATATCCACACGAGTGTTTGACACAGATGAAGAGTTTGAGTAACATAGGTCTACAGCTCTCAGATAATGGGTTAAAAAGGCCCATAGTATATACAACGGTGGGCTTGAGGCCCATAATTTGTTGGGAGAAACGAAAAGAGTTTTGTTATATGCATAATTTAGATAGTACTTGCTAATTGCTCTGATCCTAACGAACATTACATCGTCGTATTGGATTAGAGTAGAAGATCAGAAAGGGAAACTGAGAGTCATCCTCCATGTTTTCACGATTAATTTGTTTACTTGCTACTGTTAATGCAGTTCATGGACGACGCTGTCAACCTCATGAACAAATCATTCATAGATCGCTAATGGCTTAGGCGTTTTACGCCATCGAAAGCAAATGGGGCACCAAAAAGGGTAGGATATCTCAGGTTATTGTTGCAATGAAGAAGTTGCAGCATGTGGACCGAATGGTGACTGTAAGTAAGATGCTTTTACTGTTCTTTTTTTTTTTTATCATTTTCCGCTGCTAGAGTCGAAACAATCGCGATCGACACATGAGATGATTAAGTTTGAGGTTTTTTTTTATTTTTATTTTTTTTATATTTTGGGTTTAAAATGATTTTTATAGAATTTTCATCTTTAGAATTCAGATGTTGAGACAGTAATGTATGAGTTTCCTTGCACCAAGTTTGAATAAATATGATCTTAGTAGCTTTAACTTTGTTTTGTTTATATATATATATGGTTTGGTCGGTGCTTAAGACTGATTATGTATTGGGTAATCTACATTAGTAGTGATCCAATTATTAGAATATTTATTTTTTTGGTTACCCAATTTTGAAATTATTAGTAAACTTTTTTTTGTCACCCAACTTTGAAAAGTTATAATGTGTAAATGTTGCGGGTTAGATTTTTTAGAATCAAAATTAAATTAACATCATGTATAAATGTTGTGGGTCAAAATTGTTAATTTGCCAATTCTAAAAGCTGCCTCCGTTAGCCGGTTGGTGATAAAAACAGATAAAATTGAATAGTTAAGTGATCAGTTTGTAGTTTTTTATAGTTGGGTGAGAAAAATTATTAATAGTTGAATGACCATTTTGTAATTTTTTATAGTTGGGTGACCATTAGTATATTTTGCCTTTTATTTTTATTGTTTTAATCTATTTAGGTTTTTTTCTCAAATAAAATTTGAGAAATAGTTTTTTAATAGTGAAACAGTTTTCTCGAATAATTTATTTTTTAGTTATGATTATAATTAAAATATTTTTGGTAAATTAATCACTTTCATGAATTATTATATTTATGATTTATAAATTGTAATAAAAAGTAAAAAGTGTAACAATTTATCATAATAAAAAATTGAAATTAAAATTATTAAAGGAAATAAATTTATTAAAAAAATTATAACAATGATAATTTAGTAAAATATGCTTACGAGTAATCTTACATTTTACTCTTACATTCCCGCTATCTGCCCAGTGCAATGTATTTAAGATAAGAGGATAAAAGATTTGTTATAGTTGACTGTAAATAGTTGACTGGAATTGGAATATAATACACCCCACTAAAAGAAAAAATGACTAGTTAATCGGATTAAATCTAGTTTTTTTTGTCAAAAAATGTAATGTTGCGGGAACAGGATTTGAACCCATGACCTCAAGGTTATGAGCCTTGCGAGCTACCAAACTGCTCTATCCCGCGGTGAAAAGAAACCAAACTAATGGACAAACAAAGATTGAATGATCCCCTCTTCCATATATGTACAAATAGAATAGCCTATTTATACAGAATGGTAAAGGGGCCCCTCTATGATCATCGATCATAGAAATAAATAGAAAAGGGAAAGGATATTTTAATCCTTACCAACTTGATCTTGTTGTCCCCGACAACAAACTTGCGTGAACCATTTCACGAAGTATGTGTCCGGATAGTCCAAAGTCTCGATAGTTAGCTCTCGGTCGTCCGGTCGGAAAGCAATGTCGATAAAGACGTGTGGGTGCGCTATTTTGTTGTGAGGATTGTAACTTTCCATGAATTTTCCATTATCTCAGTGATTTAAATAAAATTTTTTACTAATTCAATAATTATTTAGTAATTTTTTAAAGTTAAATAATTAAAATATAGATTTATTAATAATTTAGTAAAGTTTTTAAAAAAACTATTGAAGTGCCTAAATTCACCATGGGCTAGACCTTGCTGAGAACCAATGGACCCAAATATGATAGCTTTGAGTGAAGCCCATCTTTATAGTAATTGGCTAGGGCCATAGTCGTGAAATGTCTAACCCATATTATGCCATGACTTTTTTTTTAGGTACAATACAAATGCCACAATTCGAAATAAGAGTTACAAATATTGAGATCTCGAACTTAGATTTATTAGATGTAACTTAATCAAGCTCAATTAAAAAATCGATCGAGTTTCAGTTTTAAAGCTCGAGTTCGATATAAGATCAAAAAAATTATGTTGCTTGAGTTTGTTCAATTAGGCTCGATAAAATTCGTTTATTGATGATTGAACCTTGGGTTGAGCACTTGAGCTATTAAAAATAAGGCATAATGATAAATTGAATTATGAAGTTTTATAAAAAAATTTTGTCAATTTTGCCCTATTTTTTAGTTAAATTTGACATTTATTTGAGTCAAATTTGACCATTAACATTTAAGAGTCAAATTATTTTTTTAACAAAAAAATATTGGCTAAAATGTTAAATTTTTAAACATGACAATTTATATGACAATCTACGTGTACTTCATAAACTTTTTATAAATTTTTATTTTTGATTTTTTAAATATTTTTGTAATTTTAAAATTATTTATTGACGTGACATATAAGACAAATAGTGCCATGTCAGCATGAAGTATATATAGACTACAACATAGGTTGGCACACTAACATCATTAAAAAACTAATGTTTTAATTAACATTTCCTTTTAAAAAAACGATTTAATTCTTTTTGAAATGTTAATGCGAAATTTAGCTTTAAAAAAAGCCAAATTTACAAATGATGTAAACATTAAGAGTTAAAATTTTCATTATGCCTTAAAATTAATAAAATATTTGAAAATGATTTTTATGTTAATGTTTTTGTAATTTATAATTAAATAAGATAATATATTTTTATTATTAATAAGTATTTGTGTTATACCCCATCAGTGTCAAGACACGTGGCAAACAAAAAAGATACCCAAACATTAAGCTAGTTGCCAACAAACTGAAAGGTCACCCACAAGCCTCCTTTCTGGAGAGACCATCTGGACAAGTGTAAACGATCCGTAATTTGGATCCCTAAGTTTTCATTGAGAAATTAAGGTTGTTGGTCACCAAACATAACAAGGACTCCAGTACCCTATACCATCAAGTTAAAGTGAATGACAAAATTTGTCCCATCAAAAACATTTGCCCCACACATTCTGTAATGATGACTAGATGATAAGGCAGCACGTTAACGCTGTCTTAAACAGGACCTCGCCTATAAATACATTCAGGGATGATGAAAAAGGGATGGACTCTCTAAGAATATCAAGCCTATACTCTATCAACTTATCTTCAGTCCTCAACCTTAACACTCTCCTCACATTTATTATTTATACCCTGTAACTTTCCTCCATGACTGAATGAATCAACCTCTACAGTAACCACTATTCTCTCTTTGATACCTTCTCTTTGTTGTATTACTGTATCAATAAATTGAAAGCAACAAAAAAAATTTAAAAAACTTTGTTCAAGAGTGTACTTTAAAACAAAGTCCTAATTAATTTAATACAAATGTGGCTCATGAATGACATATTTTATTATGTTTGTGATAAAGTTTTCACTTTATATTATATAAGTTCTAAGTTAAATATTGTCTTAAAGTATATTATCTCTATCTTATCAAATATATATTATATATTATCTCTATCTTATCAAATATATATTATCTCTATTAAAAAAAATATTAAGGGCTTTTAATATATTATATATAAAATTTATAAAAAAAATAATTTAAATAGAAAACACTAAAATACTCGTAGCTTAAATTTTATTTTTTGAATCAAAATCTTATTATTTTTTACACAACTCTTTTCATTTATGAATACGAAATCTATAGAGAATTCGTTTTGATCATTTTCACACAATCTTTTATAAATCACTTAAAGCATCCAAAGTTTTCATAAATCACAATCAAATGACTCATGTGAGAGGGTCACTCTCAAATAAAGTTGACATCTTCCTCTAATATTTGCATAATATATAAGGTTTATATGCCAAGAAATTTTTTAAAAAATGTGAAAAAAATCAATTAAACCCTTTCGTTAACGGGATTTATGTTTGATTATACTAACCGTTAAAAAGATTGGTGGACCAATCAGATAGTAACACGTGACAACTTTTGGTTTAATCTAATATTTTTCTATAAAAATATTAAAATTGATATATAGACCCTGAGCTCTCACACACAAGAAGACTTTCTTTTCCTCTCTCTCTCCTCAACTCACTCTCTTACATTCACTTCTCTTATCTCCGATCAACCCATAACCTCTGTTCTCTGCCCACCATGCACAGTGGCTCTCCACCTTACCCTAAGCAACGTGAACCACCCAATCCTTGCATCAATAAACTGATTTTTAACTTTTTAATGATTTATTTAATCGGACCAATCAAACTAATGGCATGACTAGCCCGATTCTGAAAAGCTTGGTCCCAACAGGACACTCTCACTTTGTTAATCCTACCAGCGCTTCCAATAATCTCAAACACTTGAACTCTCCAAAAAATTAAGAAACAAAACCCTGACTAAAAATAATATTGATTCGTTAAAAAATTCATTTACTTCAAATAAATAATACTACAAAGAAATTTCCTAAAAAAAAATTCAACACAACATACGTATATTTAAAGTTTCGATTTTTCTACTAATAAAATTGTATAAGCACGACAAGATTCTAAAAAAAAAAAAACCAAAAAACATATATTTTTTGTCACTTCCGGATTCCATCTTCTTAGAACCTCAATTTTTTTTTGCCAAAAAAAATTAATAAACAATTTTTTTATATTTTTATTAATACAACATATAAATATTAATAATGTATTAAATATTCATTTTTATTAATACAACATCACTATATACAGTTTATATTGCCAAAAAATCCCATCATATAATTTATTAATAAATAATTTTTTTATATTTAGATTTAAGAAATTTTAATATTTTAATAAATATATATGTATTAATAATCAAAATTATCATTAAAAAATTAAACATTTTATATTTATTAATAAGCTACTGATTAATCAATAATTTAGAGATTTATATGTTGACAATATATTAAATATAAACTTTAAAAATACAATTATAGAAAACAGAGGAGCATTAACACAAATTCACAAACAACATCCGCCATTGGATGATGATCATGATAAAGTAAGCATGATCAACGGTCACAAATTAAACACAAAAGAAAAGCTCAACAAAATACATACACCAGGAAAAGAAAAGGAAAAAACCGTTTTCATGATAAATTAAACAGGTTTCAATAATCGGTGGGAGGGAGTTGTTCATGGCTTTGGTTAATGAAGGCGAACTCGTAAATGAGACCAGCCAGACCACCACCGATAAGCGGTCCGAGCCAATAGATCCAGTGGTTGTCCCAGGACCAGCTGACCAAAGCCGGCCCGAACGAAACGGCTGGGTTCATCGAAGCTCCATCAAAGGCACCACCGGCCAAGATATTGGCTCCCACGATAAAACCGATCGCCAACGGTGCGATCACTCCTAGGTCTCCTTTTTTAGGATCGACGGCCGTGGCGTAAACCGTGTAGACCAATCCGAAAGTCATCACGATCTCAAAAACGACCGCGTTCCACACACCTACTCCCGATGAAAGTCCGAAAGCCGGTACGGTCTGCGAAGTACCGTAACAAAACCGTATATTAGCGCTATTAAAAATAACGGAAAAAACTGATTTTCAAAATTGGTATTTAGGGCGGAAACGTTGAAGGAATAAACTAGGCTTACGAGTCCGTAAATTAATATTTTTATTAAAAAGTAAATAATTTTATTTTTTGATATATTGGTAATAATTTTTATTTTTTTTTAAAAATTGGTAATTAATTACAGGGCATTTTTAAAAATTAACGATTTAAATTAATACTTAAAATTTAAAATATTCTAATTATTTTTTTAATGTTAAATTATAAGCCAGAAGATAAATAGGGGCGAAATTAGAAAATTTTGTTAATGAGCCGAAATTAAATTGTAATTTTTAATAGCTTAAATCTCTTTATAAATTTTAAAGGATTAAATAAAAAATTTATCATTTTTAAGGGGGCAAAGTACAATTTTACCTTTATTAATTTAAAATTTTAAAATTTTTAAAAGAATTAAATGAACAATTTTTTATTTTAAGGGGGCTGGAGCCCTACGAGCCCTCTAGATACGCCACTAGAGATAAAGTCTCGATTCGTGCATCTTAACATCACCTTTATGTACTTACTATATAAATAACATGTTAAATTACGTGTTTTAAATATGTTGTATACTGTGTATGAGTTAAAATTACATTTAAACGGATAGTTAGATTATTAAAATTTGATCACTAAACTATTGGTAAGTGATAACTTAAGGACTTAATTAAAATGTTTTAAAATTTTGAGATTAATTTAAAATTTAACTCAAGGTTTTAAAATTAATCCTAAAATTAAATGTAAAAAAGTTTATATATGTTTTATTTGACCAGTGGTGTATGTTTACCATGTCACTAGTAGCGAACTTGAGCAAGAGGCAAGCGACGGTTGAGCCAAGTAGTTGAGCGATCCAGTAAAGGATGCCGCGTAAAAGACTGATGTTCCCGCCGACGAAAGCACCGAAAGTGACGGCGGGATTGACGTGACCGCCGGATATGTTAGCGCCGACGGATACAGCGACGAAAAGTCCTAAGCCGTGAGCTATAGAAGCGGCAACGAGACCGGCCGGGGTGGTGGCTCCGTTGTCGGTCAACTTGTTAAAGGCCATGCCGGAGCCTGACCCGGCGAAAACGAAGATGAGTGTGGAGATGAACTCAGCCAAAGCTGCTCTGAGTGCGTCCGGTTGAGTCGCCTCTTCGGGTCGGCCCACGGCTATGTTTCGGATCGGCATGGTTCTCACCGTCTAATGGAAATCAAGCGGACGGGAAATGGAGAGTGAAGATCGGAGTGTATTTTCAGTTCTCAGCCCTGTTTACTTATATATAAAAGGGACGGTCCATGGTTACCGCTTCAAGTTAGTTAAATTTTGTGTAATTTACTTTTTAGACCTGAATTTTGTGAAAGTTAAAATTAATTAATAAAGGTCAAATTTTGATTTGGGTCCCTTTATTATTTTCATAATAATAAATTTAAATTGCAAATTTTTAAATTTACAAATTTAAATTTTGTTCTTTCAAAATTTATAAAATCTTAAGTTAGTATACGGTAAATTTGTATTTGACCTTCAAATGATAAAATTTTGATTTAACTCTTCAAAATTTAAAAGTTATAAACTATTAAAATAATAAAATTATATTTTAACTTTACAAAAATATATAACTTAATTTCGACAGTTTTTCTATCTTCGCTATTGATGTCGAGTTGTGGTTAATTTTTTTTAATTAACTTTGGGTTTCATTATTAATAAAATATTGATATATATATTTATACTTTATTTTGTAAAAAAAAACCCTTTATTATTTAAAATTTTGTTTTTTCTTTAATTTTTTTAAATTTTTTGCTTCACGTGAATAAGTAATTGACACGTGTTTCATGTTGGGTAAGAGCAACGTAATGTGCGGCATTGGGTCCCATTCCTCGAAACATCCAGGGAAATATTTCTTAAAATTACTATTTTTTAGAAAAAAAATGAAAATGAATAAGGTTAAAGAATGCTCTGAGTCCTTTTACTTTTCATATGGTTGGAATTTAGACCCACTATTCTCAATTTTAGGAATTTAGTCCTTATATTTTTTAGATTTAAAAATGCAGATCTAATTGTTGACACAGTTAAAATTCTTTTGTTAAATTCAAGTTTATTACAATGTTATTTCTGTTACATGGCTATCAAGTGAGCATTTTATTTATTTTAAAATGTTACACTAGTAAATTTAATAGAAGAATTTTAACCGATTTTGAAATATAAAAAGTATAGAGACTAAATTCTTGAAAGTATAAGGGACTAAATTCAACATGTACAAAGAGTATAAGGACTTTAAGACGATTTTAACCAAAAGAAAAAGGATAAGTTTTCTGACTGGGTGACTCGTCAGATATTAGATTCATTGTCACCACGCAATATGATTCGGACACGTAGAATAAGACCCGGTGGTTGACATTATTTTATTTAAATTTAAGGTTTAATTCTGCCATCAGTCCCTGTTGTCTTTCACTTTTGAAATTTAATCCTTCTATTTGTCTGATTTGAAAGTCAAACACCAATTAATAGCACTATTAATCTTTGTTTGCCATATATATGTGGTATTTTATATTCAAATATCTTGTTTAAAAATTAAAGTCTAATTCATAACTCATAGTCAAATTGAATAAAAGCCGATTAACAGAGTTATTAATTAGACTATAATTTTTTAAATCAAACAAGTAGAGAAATTAAATTCTTAAAATTAAAAAATATAGCCATTAAATTTCAACATTCTAAAGAGTACGAGGACTAAAAGCATAATTAGATCTAAATTTAATTGTAAAATATATCTAATTCTAATTTTAGTACCTCTGTTGAAAATTCGAGATTTAATTAATTTGGTATAAAATAGTCTTCTATTTTTACAATTGATAATATTAGTTGTTGTTTAAAGTTTTAATACAGATTTTTCTTTAAAAGAAATACCTTAAGCAGTAAACGAATATCTAAAATTATTATCAGTTAGATATGATCAGTTAGATCTCCAACTACATGTTTGACTGATAGTAAAAATATTTTCATGTTATCACTTCACAACAACTAACGATATTGTCAATTTGAATCTTTATAAAAACGGAGAGACTAGATTATATAAAATTAAATTAAAGAGAATAATTCCAATACAAAACATATATTAATGTTAAAATATGTCCACCAATATTTAATTATGTGATGCAAACTTAATAATATATAAGGTTTAAACTTTGAACCAAACCAAAGCTTCTTAACCACTTGCTTCATTGATTATTAAATAGAATTTATAGGTGAACAAAACAATAATGTTTTCTTAAATATTTTTTAATAAATGATTTACTACAAGAAGGTTTTTTTATTAGTCATTTAAAAAAATATATTTTTGTTCTTGTAAAGTCGAAGAAAGAAATAATCTCTCCTATTTACTCCGTCGACGAAGAATCAAATTATCACTATATTTATTCATTCTTCTACTTCTTCTTCCAAGTAGAGGATAACCCCAAGGGGTTGCGGGATTTTTTCTACCAATTGGAGTGCTCCCTTCACCACCCCCATGGGGATGGTCTACAGGGTTCATAACTACTCCTCTTACTACAGGACGCTTACCTAGCCAATATTTAGATCCGGCTCTACCCGAACTTTTCTGGTTCACCCCAACATTCCCCACCTGTCCGACAGTTGCTGAGCAGTTTTTGGATATCAAACGGACCTCCCCAGAAGGTAATTTTAATGTGGCCGATTTCCCCTCCTTTGCAATCAGTTTCGCAACAGCACCCGCTGCTCTAGCTAATTGTCCACCCCTTCCAAGTGTGGTTTCTATGTTATGCATGGCCGTGCCTAAGGGCATATCGGTTGAAGTAGATTCTTCTTTTTGATCGATCAATCAAAACCCCTTCCCACTGTACAAGCTTTTTCCAAAGTATATGGCTTTCTGGATATAGATAATTATAAAAAAAAAATAATTTAATTCTACCAAAAAAACAATTTATGATTCTGTCCCTGCATGAATTTGGTATCACGAGTTAACTCAATACCAATTAGTCATTAAAATGTTTTTCTTATTTAATAAATAAATAATTATTTAAACATAATCACTTATCTATACTTTTTTTTTATTTTACTTTAATATTATATTTATTTTTTTAGAAAATAATATTTTCACCCATATGTTAGGTATGATGAATTTTAGTATATAAAAATAAATTCTATTTATATATATATGTATATATATTTATATAATTCATAACTTTTTGTTATTATTAATAGGAAATGGGCTACCTAAAAAGCAATTATCATTATTTTTGAAAATGCTTAATTAATTAAAGAAGAATCTAGGATTTGTTTATCCAAAGCATATTCCAAATAACATTGCTAGTGATAATAACCTTATAATATGCTAATTGGCAAGTCATGGTTGGTAAAGCTTAAGCTTAATGGCATATTAGCCATTTAAGTAAAGCAATTAGGGCCGCTCATCTAATTTAATTAAGCTAATGACAATTAGTGTTGTGATTAAGACAATCCATCTGTGGATGATGGGACGTCTCGTATTTGTTAACATCGTTATTAGTTCATTCTACGTGTCTACTTGTTTGACGTGTAGAATTTTCTTTTTTAAGTTGTATTTCTTAGAGCTAATCATGTACTGTGTCGGTCTAAAATTTTAGACTTAAGCCCGATCTAAAAAATGGGTTTAAAATTTTGTTCAAGTCTAATTCAGATAAAAATATTAAAATCAAGCTCGGTCCAGCTTTGCCCACCTATATTAAACTTTTTTATATTATTATTTTTGTATAAAAACAAATTTAAAAAATATAATATAAGAGTTATACAATATCTAAATAATAACAACAAAATAGTAGCAATATAATAGCGAAATGGTAGCAAAACAATGGCAAAATAATAATAGTTTTTTTGGGTCCGGCCCAGGTAAAAAAACTTACCCGAGGCTCAACCCGTTTTCTAGACGAGTCTTATTTTATAATCTAAGCCTATTTTTCGAGCCTATATTTTTACTCAAACCCTCCACTTTTCGAACATATCTTTAACTCGAATCTAGTAACTTGACCCATGATCAGATCTAGTATCTGTTTTGTGCCACGTGGTACTTTTAGACCTTGAACAGACCAAGCTCGTTTAGACAATACATCTATTGGACCTTAAGCTCCTTTGGGCCGTATTCGGATCTAAGTCCATTACAACAATACATGTATAAAAATATCGAATCCAAAATTAACATATAAGCATTGTTTTTGGCAGGCTAGATATAAATAGAGTTGTATATGAGCTAGGTTTCGACAAAGAATTTTTGTTCATGATTCGGCTTCACTCGAATGTAAATAATTTAAAATTTAAAAATTTTTGTATTTAAAATTAAATCTCAATAACATAAGGTTTTTTAGGTAAGTCGAGCTGAGTCATATTAAAATTTGGGTAAAATTTTAAAATCAAATCTCGGTTTAACTTGACCATAAACACCATGGATAAAAATTAACCAAGAAGAATTTATGCATATAGATTATTAAACTGTAGACTTCCAAATCAAAGATCTAGCAACTAAGTTTAACAGTGTTATTGTCCAAATGGATTAGTTTTCATAAAATGAAAGGACTAAATTATGATAAATTAAAGTTAAAATACTAGCTTTTTAATTATCATAAAGTAAAGAGATGAATTTTGGAATTAAACCAATTAACGGAGGCAAGAACTCCATCGAAAGCAACACCAGTATATCATGTATATATGTGTGTGAAGAAAACCCTAAGATGGTTAAAATACTAGCATTAATGCTGCAATCTAAGCACAACAGTCAGGAGGTGGCCCCGGCCGCCTCAGCCCTGGCCCCGGGTTTCCAGCTGGTTGTGGCTTTAAGATGTGTCCTTTTCCACCAGTCGACCCTTTTTCCAAAAGACTACGAACTTCCATTATCTGTATGATGATCCATAATCGATGAGTGATGGATATGAATAACATTATATATATAAAGGAAAAGGGGGCAGGCAGTGACCTTGTCTCCCCTAAAATGGTAGATTTATCATTTTGTTTTTCAAATATTTATGAAATTACATATTAATATAATGGTAAAATTATACTTTGAGTCCTAATAATTTATGATCCATTCCTAATATCTTTAAAGCAAATTTCTGAACTCGTCTTGATGTTAGAAAAAAAACATGTTACCTTGAGTGAAAGGTCCTCAAAGCATTGTTGGACGTTTTGTCCTGTTTTAGCACTGCATTCAATGAACGTACATCCAAGCTCTTTTGCAAGTTCAATCCCTTCTTCTTTACTTACAGCCCTTTCAGATTCCTAAACAAATCATATAAAAGAAAATACCTCAATTATGGGGGAGGGGGCAAAAAGTAATTTTTCCATTTATCAAAAGGGAGACAAACTACAAAGCCCCTTTTAATAGTTATTAATATTTGAGAGGGATCGCAAATGAAACTACCTATTTAACTAAGAGAGCTTTTGCTTGTCCTTAGCTTTGTGCATATTTATTGAGATGATGTTTAGAAGTTAAAAAAAAAAAATTCCTTTGATTTTAAAATATTTAGCAAAGTTATAATATTGTTTGGACTCTTCGTATTTTATTAAAACATTCATATTTAACACCTTTTGGGATACCGACTGAGTTTTAGCTCAATTGCCAGTACAGGAGGACTTATATTTGAGTGCGTTGAAGCGCATTATCCTCTTATTTAAGGGTTGAGGAGGGACTACGGGTAGTTCTAATCATTCTATCAAAAAGCAAAAATTGACCTATATTCAATATTGATATTTGAGTCCGAGTAAAATTTTAAAAAGAAGAAGCAATTATGATATATGGGTTTCAAATATAATCTACAAATATGTCAAATAAAATGATAGTTTTGAAGTGGAAAGAGAACATTGGACTTACACGATCAATTTTATTTCCGACAAGGATCTTGACACAGTCTTGATTGGTAGAATAGAGCTCCACTTCTTTGGCCCAAACATCAGACAAATTTGTGAACGTTTCTCTCCGTGTTACATCATAAGCTACATCCAGAAGGCATCGGTTATTTTCTGAAGATTATATCCTGTATCTGAATATATTTAGAACATGAGCGTCAGAGCCTGTTCCTAATCTTGGTTTTATGTTGCTTCGATTTTTTATTTATTAAAATACTCAAAATCGAGTCTGTGAATGATATTAGTACACCTATCCATATTTGTAAATGATTAACTTAAGCTCGTTTTAGGTCTGTCCGTATTATTTTAGAAAAACATATTTATTTTTAGTTTATATTCAATATTCTATATGGGTTTTCTATTATCGAAATTTTAAATTTAGAAAGCTTAACATATTTTTAATTTTTATATAGTATTGTATTATTATATATTTGATTTTATGTAATATAAATTACGTAATACATAAAAAATAAAAATATATTGCAAAAGTATAGAATAAAAGAGTTTAATTTTTTTCCAAGTCTATTTTTCGGGCTCGTATTCTTTTATCCAGACTCACTTATATTTTGAGCAGATAACTCGACCCATAAACAAGTTTATCTAAGAGTGGATAGGGGGCTTGGCCTAATAATGAAAATATTATATTTTAGCCTCTATGTAAATTATAAAGGTATAAACTAATACAATAGTAGAACTATATTTTAGCCCCTTCAAAAATTTATAATTTTATTATAGCCTCAAAAAATTTTCGAGCTTTATCCGTGTGCGCTTAATGTAAATCTAGACATGGATATGAGAATATTCAAATACGTAAAAAAAACTTACCAAGAGATTGAATATACTCGTGTTGAAATATATATCTATATCAAATACTCACACTTAAATACGAGAATATTCAAATACGTAAAAAAACTTATCAAGAGATTGAATATACTCGTGTTGAAATATATATCTATATCAAATACTCACACTTAAATACGAGTAATATTATAAAAATTTGAAAATTGGACCATGAACTTACCAAATATGATCCCATGGGCACCTCTATAGTAAGAGCTTGTTAATGTTCGGAACCTTTCTTGGCCGGCTACCATAACCATTCAATCAAACAAATCAATCATTCAATTTTTTTAATGCAGTCCTAATAATTTAATAAATTGAAAATTAAACCTCCTTTACTTAATAAAAAATAAATCTTATTTTTATAATCAAATTTTAAAATTCATTTATTTGACAAGTTATTCCAAATTAGAACTCGGCTAAGTTTTATTTTTAAAGATCGAGTTTACTTTATTTATGCTGAATTTTAATACTTTACTTCAAGCTCGATTATTTATGCCTAATTTATCGCTATAACTTGAGATTTTTGAGCTTAATAATCATTATACTAAGGGGCAGTGTAAAGGGGAGGTTGGCAGGGCCTGACCATTTTAAAATGAAAATTTTCATTTTTAGTCTTGTTACGATTTATAAAATTTTAAATTAGTATATGGTAAAATTATACTTTAACCCAAAAATAATATAAAAATGATTTATCTCTTTAAAAAAATTATAAAGATATAGATTATTAAAATAATGAAATTATATTTTTGCTATTACAAAAATATACAACTTAATTCGGCCACAAAATTTTTTTAACTTCACTCTTGACTTCATATACATATATGTAAATTTATGTAATACACGAGCTAATTGAATCAAGCACTAATACACTTAAAATTCAACTCACTTCAAATAAAGAAAAATTATAGAGTCAATTTTAATTTTTTGTTTCGAATTAAACTCGAGTAACTTGTCAGCACTTAATGCAATTATAAAAGTGTATATATATGTTACCAGTATCCCAAATGGTAAGCTTCAATCTCTTTCCACCAACTGTTAAGAACTTGATCTTAAAATCCACTCCTATAAACATATATTCAAACAAAAACCCAAATAAAAATCTTCACAAATAAAACAAATAAAAAAAAACCATAACTCAAAAAAAAATTAAAGAGAGAAAATAAAAGAACCAATGGTGGGAGCTGAATATTGTGAAAAAGCTGAAATGAAGCTAGCAATCAAGCTAGTTTTGCCCACTCCCGAGTCTCCGATCGATAAAATCTTGAACGTAAAATCATAGTTTTCACTACTTTGTTGCTCTGATGATGATCCCATTTCGATTTCTTCTATAAAAAATTCCAAAAATAAAAATAAAAAGGATTTTTTTTTTGTTTCAAAGTTTCTGCTGTATCAATGATGAACAATCTCGAAAACTAGGGGGAAAAGAGAGAAAATTCTGGGTTATGAAATGAATTATTTAGTGTTATATATTTATATATAAAGGAAAAAAAATGAATTGAAAAAAGAAAAAGAAAAAGAATCAAAGTATTGCTTGAGAGAGAAGCTAAAAAGGAAAACGTCGAACTTAGGAACACCTGACACCAACGTTATTCTTTCATTTTCTTTTGGGTTAAAATCTTTTTAAGTCCATGTGCCTTCTGTACATTTATAATTTAGTCCATCCATCTTTTTTAAAGAATTTATTCCCTTTCTTTTTAATATTTCAAAATTTGGATCTCATTGTTGCATTATTGAATTTGTTCCATTAAATTGTTGATTTGATATTTGAAGCTTAAAAAAATGTAAACTTAAAAATATAGGTATTTATAAATTAAGTCGAATCGGATTTAAGCTGAATTTACGTATAACACGAGTCACAAAGTGTCACAATAATTTTTTTAAGGAATAAAAAAAAAGTTCATTTTTATGTGATTTTATAGGTATATAATCACCGAAAACTTGATAATGACAAAAACAATGGATTCTCCATTGCCAACCCAACATTTAGCTGAAAATTTGCTTTCAAGGTAAAGTATATATAAGGAATGGAATGCACCGAGTTAAAAGTAGATGTGATAATTTAAATTGTATTATATTTATATATTTGAGTTGATTCTATCAAACATCCTCAAATTATGATTTTTATTCTAAATTAGTCTTTAAATTTTAAAACATTCTAATTATATCCTCAAACTATCAAGTTTTATGTCAATAAGGTCCTTCCGTTACTAAAATTAATATAAAGTTTTACGTGTCATTTAATGGTTTAAATAATGGAAGGACTTGATTGATATAACATTGATAGCTTGAGGATGTAATTAAAATATTTTAAAGTTTAAGGACCAATTTAAAATGCGTCATAATTTGGGGATCAATAAGGGCTAAATTGACAAAAATGTAAGGAGCTAAATTTATCATTACACCAAAAATAAATGGATTACCTATGCTATCTTGAAAATCATGTAAATTATTTAAACTACCCAATATAAAACATAAATTTCGAACATAATTGAAGGTAATAAAATTTTCCAAAAAAAAAATTGAAAACTATAGGCTTGTACATGAAAAAATTTCAGTTATTAACATTGACTGAATCCAACTTAAAATCAAAATTGAAACATTAAACCAACACACAAATCATTAACACTGAATTCTTTTCATTTCATCCCATCTAAGCAAAATCAATCAATTTTAATCTCTTGTGCCTCAGCGATTCAATTACGAACTAGTAAAAATTGACCTACCGGAACTGAGATCGTCCGGTTTATTTGCATTTAGGATGATCATGGATAAAGAATACAATGGTGGTTGATGATCGTACCTCTTTAAGTGCTTGTGCTGTCTTTGTTGCCTTGTGGAGTTAGAATTGTGACCCTTTCCGGCAAAGTCTGTTCGTTCAAGTCCGGTTGACCCTTTGTAGTGACGTCCAATCGTTCAAGTCGGGCTGCTTTCCAAGGGACTGAATTAGTTGATTTAAGTAATAAACCGAAGGCTGAAGAGCTTGTAGCTCTAACGATAGCGTCCGTTGAACGACTCATCTTGCTGACCAACATTCCGAACACCTAGACCATGGCAAATGTTTTTAAAGAATAATTCTTAGAATTATAGGATTATTAACAATCAAATAGTGGAAATATCTCGGAATGTAACCTGTGAATAGTAAAGAGTTAAAATGTGCCGATCATCTGAAAGAGAAAGTATGCTGCTGGAAACATAAATGGCATTTGCTTGGATTATCGGCCAAGGTGCATCGAAAGCCTGCATCATCGAGATTTATGTTAACGGTTTTTCCAGCTTCCATGACTGTCTCACATTAGGCCAAAATCTAGCACATTAGACACAATTGAAGTTACGCAATTTTGTCAAGAAAAAGTACATTGTTTAATGTCAAATTTAGCTCCTCAACGTTTATATCTTTTGTCAATTTAATTCTTATTTTTTCTTGAGCTAAATTTAGTCATTATTCTTTCAAAAAAAAAGACCAAATCACTTTTTTTAATAGAAATGCGGACTAAAACATTTTTTAATAATGTTGGTGTGACAACCCGCATAACAAATCATATGTACTTTCATATTGATATGGCATTGTTTATTTTATATGACACTAATAAATAACTTAAAATTTTCAAAAAAATAAAAAAAAAAGTTCTTAAAACTTTAAAAACTTGAAATGAATTGCATGTAGATTACCATGCAAGCTACCATGTTAAAAAAATTAAAGTTTTAGTTAGTATTTTTGTTAAAAAAAAGAACAATTCAACTAATTTCGAAAGGTTGATGGTTAAATTTGATTTTTTTCTAAAAAGTTGAGGGCCAAATTTAATTTAAAAAAAGTAAGGATCAAATTGATAAAAAATGTAAATATTGAAGGTTAAATTTGACATTATACCAAAATATATATACTCTAATTTAGATACTCGATTGCTTCGCAGCCATTGATAAAAGAAACCCGACGACTAATAGTGTAAGATAAATATGTAGACTTATCGGCGAAAAATTCAAACCTGTATGGTTGACATCATGTAAGTATCAACTCTAGACGGAAGATGTTGCAGAAACTGCTTAGTAAAATCTCTTACAAAGTCCTCATAATCACTTCTGAAAGGAGACGAAATAAGGAATTAACGAAATAAGAAAGACAACCGTATGTTACTGTATTCCAAGATTCGTTATTTGCATACCGATGGTCGGAGTTAACAATATGTGAATTGAATAAAACCAGCAACCCTTCTATCTCCATTAAAGGGGCAAACCGCTTGAGGGTATTCTATTTATTAAAAAAAAATGTACCACTTAGTAAGTACCACTTAGTAAAACTAATGATAAATAAGGTATAGGTATCATAGAGGTTTTTGGAGTAGGAATTAGATTGTATTTTCTTTCTTTTATTAAAAAAATTGGTAAAATTGTTTTTGTATATTAGATTAAAAGAGTAAATTAGTCATTCTTATTAAAAAATTCATCAACTTAGATTAAAAGAGTAAATTAGTCATTCTTATTAAAAAATTCATCAACTTCTACTACTAAAAATTGGCATAGTTAACAGAATAACAAATAATTACACTTGACGTGCCATGTATACCTCATACTCCCGTACAATAACCAATTTTTAACAGTAGAAAAATTAATTTACTCTTTCATCTAATATATAAAGATTAATTTTCATATTTTTTTAATAGAAGGAACATGCAGTTCATATTTTAATACGAGACATCTATGTTACTTTTACTGCTAAAATAAACACACTATGTATAAAGGGACATTCAGTATTAAGGTAATCGCTTACACGGCAAGTGAGTCTAACAGAAAGCTCATCATCATGTAGGTGTAGGATCAAGCGTGAAAGTGTAGCATGTATCTGGAAACAGTGATTAACGTTTGATTAGCTTGATTAGATGGTAAATGATGCAAAAACTCGATTATTTTCTATTTTGACATGTGCTAATAAATATAGAATAAATTAGTTATTAAATTATTAGTAAGCTTATATTATTTAATTTCAAAAAATTATAAAATAGTCACTGAATTTTTCGAAAGCTTTCATTTAAGTTAGCGAAGTATTCAAAATTTTTTTTAAATTACTGGATTATTATTATTTTTTAAAAAGTTTGATTAGTGAGCTTCAAGCGATGATTTGACGATTGATACGGTCGATCAATACACATCGGCGAGTAAAAAAAAATACCTTAGATCCAAATCGATTTGACAGTCAATGTCAAAGATTGGAAAAAAAATTGTTTGGCTTTTGGTTTTTAAATTCATGACGATAAAAGCTATTTCATTAAAAAAATGAACTATAGAAGAGAAAAGTTTTCCATTGGTCTAGATGATGCAAATAGAGAAGGCCATACAGCAGTGACTTTAATAGTCCAATAACTTAAACTAAACTTCTTTTGAATAGTTCAGTTTTGAATAGTTTAGTGACCATTTTGTAACTTTTTGAACTTGAGTGACCAAAACTAAATTTACTAATAGTTTAACAACCTAGGATATAGTTTACCCACGAATATATCAAGCACTTATTAAGTCAAACGGTTGCACTTATAAGACTAGGTTGCTTTATATAACATGGTATTATGCTGATATCGGAACAGCTTATAGAAATCTCCGATAATATTGGAACAGTTCGATGATATATCTCTGAAGGAAGAAAGACCAGTTATCCTTCTAAATTTAACCGATTTATTTAAGCTCAAATTAAAACAAAGTCAATTACCTGCTCCAAAAAAGCATCTTTATGTGCCTGAATTCCGTAGTTGCTAAGTGCTCCAAAGGCTGCAAAGGCATCAGCTCGCATTTTTACATTCATGGATATCTGTACAAGATAAAAAAGCATTGCCAATCACCAAATGCAGCCTAACATCGATAATAATTTAATTAATATTGATGGAGAAAACAAAAATCTCAAGAAAAGCCATTATCGGTCACAAAAAAAGAATCTAGTACAAGGAATATGGATCCACCTGGTTCGTGAAACGTGAACGTAAATGAACACTCAAGTAATCAAGGTAAATTTTGAGTCGCATGTCCTAAAAGTGGTTTAAAACTCGGGCATCTATAATAAACTTGCCATAATCAAAGATTGTTATAGTAAGTGAATGCACCTGTAGATTGCGAAGCCGAACAGACAACTTAAGCAAAATGGGTTCAACAGCATCATTGGGTGATGATTCAAGAATCTACAAAAAAAAAAGTACAAATAAAAATAATATTATGGTCGAAGAGGCATATCGAAAGATTATGTGTGTGTGTATTAATTATCAGGCCAAAACATACACATAAAAGCGAGGGTCATAAATTACCATCAGTAAGCATGAAACTGCAGTTAATTGCACTGGTTCATCCAAATCATCAAGCAATGCTAATATTACACCCAAAACTTGAGTTGTATACTGGTCAATATGAGCAGATGGTATCTGCAATATACATGGAAAATCATACTTTCATGTGTTATAAATAGAGTGAAATATGAGCAGATGGTATCTGCAATATACATGGAAAATCATACTTTCATGTGTTATAAATAGAGTGAAATAAGGCAACCTTACAAACATTAAACTTGAGCCAGAAATTATGAGAGAAGTGAATGCGTGTGACCGCAATTGAAGACCTAAAATCTAGATGATATCCTTATCATATACCTTCACTAATCCTCTTAGACAAAGGCATCTAACTGTTGGAGATTCATCTGAGACATGTCGGCACAACACTTCTACCATCTCTTCCAATAGGGAGCTAAACCCGCTACTGCATGGTTGAAATTAGCACGTAAACTATAAGAAGAGAAATAAAAAGGACACAAGTAGAAGCTAGCAAGAACTTCAAAGATGGATCACAAAATTCATACCCGTACTGAATAAACTCTGATACTGCAGCAGCTGCAGCTTCCCGTTGAAAGTTTTCTTGAAGGTTCAACGATTTCGAGAAAATCTTGCATATATTCTGAACCTGAAGAGTTGGTTACAGTGTAAGAAAATAGTCTCCATTTAGTATTTCGTTGGAAATGGCATCCTACATAAAAATGGAAAAACACCAAATGGATAGTTTTACCTCTTTTGGTCTCTTCATGGAAATGCAATCAGCTAAATCTCCAATAAGATTAATCCACTTTTCATTATGCTCACTGTCTCTAGCCAAAATCTGAGAACAAATTTAATTTTGTTTTTAACTTGGTAATGTTATGTGAAGTGTTTCTCGTTGTCCTAGCAGTAGCAGGTGTTCATATTATCAGAAAGTTCATGTACCTTGCCCATTTCAAGATCTCCAACACATTCACAAAATGCCTTAAATGCAGTTAAAAGTGCGCTGCAGGAATGGAGAAAGAAAATTATTTACTTTTAAGAATATCACGTTCCTGACTTACAGATGCCTACATATATATATAATAGGATAATTACCGTAGTGGTTCATGTCGACCAGAGGTGACTAGACCATGACAACTGCCAAGTTGCAGTACAAGTGCAGCAAGAACTGAAGAGTAACTATGTTCAACAGCTCGCTTTCCAACTTTACCTCCACCTCTGAAATTAAGATGAAACATCATAAAATTATGAAGACCATAAATTAAGATAAATTTCGATAAATGCAATTGGTCAACATACCTAAAGAAGGAAGTAAGAGCAAAAATAGCAGCTTGCAGAATTTCATCCTCCAATTGAGTTTCAGAAACAAGACTAGAATTTTCTCCTTTTCCTGGATCACTACTTTTAGTGACACGAGTCTGATTAAGGACAGAGATCAGGTGCTCTAAGAATAAAACTGACAGCACTGTATGTTGAGAAAATGCCTAATCAAATTAAGAAAAAAAAAACAGAAGGAATCAATTGATAGCCATCGAAAATTAAGAAAAATAAAAAAGATAAAGGAACAGAGTAGATCACATGGAATGCATCTTGCATTGGCCAGCCACCACGTAGCCTAGATATATCTTTTGTGACAATATCCCTTCCAGCAGCAGCCAATACTTCATTAAAAACAATTTTTGCATTTGTATTCTCAGATAAAGAGGATATCTAAGCTAATGAAGGATATACAATGATCTTTATTGAAGTGATGGGAAGCTTATGAAATGGCTCCACTATTGATAGAAACCTCTATTTATGTAGGTAAAGATAGACAATTACATTTAAAATGGAAATAAGATAAAACAATAATTTAAAACAATTCAAAACTAGAATAAAAAATAATAACTTTATTTTCTAAGATTACGTTATTATGACCCCTAGATTGATGGTTGGTAGAGCAGCAATCTTAGATTGACAATTATGAAAAAAGTGTGAACAGTTGATGGTAAAAGAAAGGTGGATTTTCCAACTTAAGAAGTTGAAATGACGAACTCTTGTAGTGAGTTACGGTAGCATAGAACTGAATGCAAAATGTGGTTTGACATCTATTAGGCAAGGCCCCTCAAACGACTACCAAGATAATCGGGCACGAACCTCACCGCTTAAAGAAAACCGGTTGGTTGGCTTTGGTGAATAAGAGTTGGTGTTGTTTCAGCCAAAAAAGGTAAATAGTTAGAACTATATGAAGATCCAAGAATATGCTCATTTAAGTGAAAAGTTAAAAACAGAACAGGCATATAGCCCAAGATAAAAAAAGAAGTCTTCACAGTTGATTCTGCAGACTGTTAAGTGTTAATAATGAGGAAGAGGAAAAAAAGGATACAGCTCCAAGAACTTCTAAACGTAATTGCTTCTCAGTAACATGCCCTGCAGCTGAGAGCAAAGATTGAGCGGTCCTGTAGAGAGACTTGATCAATCCTATTCCCAGAGATGTTTAATTTATACTTTTTTATCATAAGAATGTATAACTAATAAGCTATTTAAAAGTGAATTTCCTTGTCTAAAGGAGGAAAAAAACCTTGAAACATCAGATTCACTGAGCTCAGACCCTCTCTTTGCTACAAATTCAATAACAGCTAGGATAGCCCCTTCAGCTGACTGCTTGATTCTGTCACAAATAGCTGGCATGCAACAATGCAATGTGCCTACAAGCTGCACGTAATCATCAAGAATAACTAGGGTTGGTTAGTTTGAAAGCATTTACATTTGAAACAAGCAAAACAAAAAGATAAACCCAACCTCCTCCTTTGTCATAAGGGTACAGACAGAAGCAACAATTCTGTTAAAAACCTCAGACGGATCAATTGAAGCATCCTGAAAATACGTGCAAAATTAAGAATTAAACCGGTATGAAGTATCGCTGGTTTGCTTTCTTTATCTTGAATGGGAAAGGTGCACGAGATGCAACTTTAAATAGGGATGTAGATACACAGAAATAAACATACACTTCTCAAGATGGCTATAACATCCTCAAGGGAGGATAAAGCAACATAGCATAACTCGATATCACCATAAACACTAGAACCTAGTGGCTTTGGAAGTGAGAGAGAGATGTTGAAGAGCTGATCAAGAATCTAGACAAAGAAAAAAAAAAGTATTAAAAACATTTTCATTTCAATAGAAATTAAATTCCATATATAGTTAAATAATTATACAGGAACTGATGTTTCATATTTAAATGATACCAGATCTTTCCCTAAACCAATTTAATACCTGAGCAGAAATTTTTCTAATTTCAGAATCAGCGTCAGCACAGCGTGGAAGATATGTTATAACTCTATCTCCCAAAGACAGAGCTTCACGACTGGGCAATACAAATGCCGCTGGCAGTTGAAGAAACGAAGTTCAATAAGATTAGCAAGAGGCAGAGAACATTTGCAAACTTCTGTAGGAAGGGCACTCACAAGGTAAATTGGAAAAATTTCCCTGTGTACGGTCAATTTGCTTGCCATGTGTGCAACCCCCATGACAGCCTAATGGACAATAGCCACAAATGCAGAGCACCCGGAACTTGTCAAGCATCTCATAAACTGCAAGACAACCTCTTCTTCTTTGATAATCCACAGATGAAGAAACATATTGATCAATTTTCCTTAATATGTGCAATAGCTGCTCAGCTCGGCTCCTTCCATCCTCTCCACTAATTGTTTCACAAGTTTCCAGTTAGAACAGCCATGAGTCATACAACCATACATACAACGATATGGAAATTTTATAGAAAAGGATATATATTAAGATTCTTTTCAGATGGACCCAGATTGCTTTTGATATTGCAGTCAATCAATGAAGCAGGATCAAATACATGCTAACTAAACAGCACAAAGCTCTACAATAGTGGAACAAGTTAATGAGGTAGCTATGCTATTCGAGGACCCCAAACCTCTACAAGGCTCTTCTTTCATGTATCTACCATGTGTGGCCTATTCTCTGTCTAGCCTTGGGAGAAAGGGAGGGGGGACGAGTCCACCTACATCATTATTGGGGACAGGAATCTAACAAATTCCCCTAAAAGATTAATCGCTATAACTGGAGAGAAACTTGAGTTCAAAGAACTAGCTCATAGAATTTGGGTCACAGAACAAATTTGATTCTTATCCATCAAGAGGCCATGGATGCGTAAAGGGAAGTTAGATCTTCCAATAGAAAAACTGATATCCTTTCTTCAAGAAAGGAAACTTGAATATACATGGAATAACATGTTGCAGTAATTATACCACAGTTTTCTAAGTGGAAAAAAAAAGTGAGATTGACTTTTCAGATATGCACAATTAGACCACAATGATTTTACACTAAGCTACAGGGCATCATCGGACCATAGAAGAAAACATAATGGACCCAAGACATGTGATTATCATTCATTAAATTTATTTCCCGTGTTCTAAACATGAAGTATTATTTTTTTAAAGTAGTCTAGGAGCACAAAATGATCATCACTTGATCAAATGAAGGCAGTCAAGCAGGACTTCGTAAATCAAAGAAATATTTTCCATTTACTTGTCAGAAATCTTACAAATGATATAAAAAAAAATGATCAAACTGTGTTTCGGTAATACCTTGTAAGAAGAATAGCACATAGGAGTGTGATAAGGTTATCGATAAGGGGATTGACAACGTCTATTGGATCATTTGGCAAAGCAAAGAACCCCAAGGTTGCCTGTAAATATTTTCAGAAGTATTCATGGCTCCAAGTATGTAATTACTGCACAAAATTTACATTCTTAATATGTTTATCAAAGATAAACTGAAAGAATACCTTCATAACATGATTTCTTGTTTCAATTGTCAACTTTGGCTCCACAGAAACCAAGGTGGTACAGGCATTCAAAGCAAGAGCCTAGAGAAGAAACCATAAACAGAAAATATAAACTATGCGACACAGTTGAGATAGTAGACAATAGTATCACTAGATCATACTACAATTACTAGAAGCAACAAAAATACCTGGGTGCGCAGAAGTTCAAGACTGGAATCAGCAAAACCATCAGTTTCTTCTCGGCCCATTAAGGTTAAGATATAGTCAAGCAACATGTCTCTTCTTTTCAGTGGGAATGGAGCACCATTTTCAGCAGCTTTAGCGACAGCACGACCTGCATGACAGTAAGTTAATATCTTATCAACATATTAAGTATGACATGTGACTACATATTCTAGCAGCTTTATTTCTCCATTTCATTCAAGCAGCAGTAGTCAATGGATCCTTGTCAACCTCTCCTTATGAATCATCAAATCTACATGCTGAACAATCACTCTTAGGTCTTATGAACTTCCTTCTACCCTTAATAAAGTGCATTCTGGTTATACTATCCAACTCTGCTTAACCTAAAGCCTTTTGAACACTAATTTTATCCAGGTTTCTAACTTGCAAATAAAGCAGTATTTTGACTAACCTAGTAAATCGATAGCTGTAATAACAGCCTGCTTTGCTTTAGGGTGACGTACATGAAGAAGACGTGAAAGCATGTTAGTCCCCTGCAAGGATCAGATTTAATAATCACCTTAGTATCATATTAAATGATGGCAGTACAGGTAAGACAATGAAAACATCTGTAATTGTTAATAGATATGATACAACTTCAACATGCTATAATGTATACGGGTATAACACCATGAATATCATAGTTCATTCATAAGATGTTGAGTTATATTTTAACATCTATGACGGGATGAACCCATTAACCACCATGTGTTAATGTTTTCCAAACATGCAGACTGAAAGCCAATCTAAATATGAAAGGGTTAATGCTTTAGTGAGAAAGGAGGCTAAAACATGTAAAAATGACAAAGCATATATCAATACAGAATCAGAGTTTTAAGGATTCCTTACAACTAGTGCATCTATTCTAGCCTCAATAACCACTGATGGAGCATATCTAGCAGCATATCCATACATAAGAGCCAAAGCAGCATGTACATCATCAGATTCTTCTGTCCTGTAACTTTCGGAGAAGAATGCTAAGAACCTGCAGTAGGTAAGCCTTAGATTTCAGATCAAAGTTTTCTGGAATATGAACTTCAAAACTTCAAAACTAGAAAGAACGATTAAAATGATGGAAGTTGATAACATGCTTATACAAATTGAAAAAAATAATTAGAAGATGATTCAACTGAAAATAAAAATAGTTCTAAAGAAAGGTTGCTTCGAGTTTTCAGTTTCAGCACATGATGAAGATCAGATACTTGACAAATAAAATAAGCAAAGCCTTTCAGCTTGGGGTTTTATTCTCTCAAAATTTTGAAGAGAAAAATGCATGAACTGTTAAAATCCACAATTAAACCGAACATCACATTGCATGGTGTTGCAAATGGAATGTAGTTTGAAGCACCAAACCTTTGAAATATGCTTTGACCAACGTTATCTAGAATGTCTTTCAGCTTATCCAACACAGTGTCCAGGTGGGATGCTGCAACCTGAAAGAATGACTAGTATAAACGATAAACATGACAACAAATAGAAAGAAAATTATTAAGAAAGCTTGACGATTACCAATCCCATGGATTTTGCTAATCCAAGCCTGTTTATTGGAATAGCAATATTAGCTTGCTTGTACATCCAGTCAATCTTCCCACGAACATAAGCCCTGTCATTAACTTTCTGAAGAAGCATACCCAGGCATCTGTGACAGATTGCAAAAAGAGAATATGTTCCAGGGAGATCAGAATTTTGCACTGAACTCAGGTTCTACAAAAAAATTGTATTTGGGAGTCCATACTAGAGTGAATAACCTCAGAACCTTAACATCAGATACTAACAATATTTTAAGTGGAAGGTCAGTGCTTTGTGTTAGTAAGAGAGAAATCAAAAGCTCCTAATCAGTACAGTGATTCCATATGGGACTTGATCCCAGTGAAACCAGCAATTTCAAAAGAAACTGCTTCTAGAATTACAAACAGAACTTATAATTCAATAAAATTACCTTACAAGAATTTTCACTGCTAAAATAGATGGGCTGAAAAAGTCAATAACCATATGAAATTTCAATCCTGACTAAGAATTACATGCCAAAACCCCTGGCTCAAGCTGTTGCATATTCCAGTAGGATGGTTGCTTCACATGACACTGTTCCTAAAATGAACTAAAGAGGGGTGGCCAGGACTCATTTTAAACAATGCATCAATCCTCTAGAAGAAATTTGAAAAACTTTTCGAATAGCATCTAACATTTAATGTCCATATCTCATATATATGTCTGTAAGACTGATATAACAGATAAATTCCTGCCAGTAACACAAGATTTCTAGCACCTACCAGAATAACAAAAATTATAACTCAGAATGCATAACTATAGGCTAAGATGTTATGATAGCCTCCATTCTTAAGCACACACATTAAAAAAATCAGTTATAAAAGATGAAAAGGAATTAATGTATGACTTCCATATGGAATGAAATAAAAGAAATCAAGTATTCTTTTTTTTTAAATGCAGAGCAAAATACGATAATTCAACGATTTCATTCCTCAAACAAAAAAGGTTTATAATTATCCCTTCCTTTTCTTTCTTCATTTTAAGCAATCCCAAAGACCATAGAACAGTCCCTCTCCTTTGCCCTCTTCAACTTTTCATCCATTCCCCCTCTTCTCCTTCCCTCCAGTCTTCCTTTACTACTTCATCCTAACAGATAAAAATATTATAATAATCTTTTCCCTTTTGCCAGATTTTTAACATCATCCCACCCCACCCACAGAAAAAGGCCATAGTAGTTTCTTCTGTGAATTCAATAAAGCAAAATTCAAACTAATACCGATGAAGGACTGCTGAATGTTCATCATCAGGCGTATAAAGTGCATATTGCTTGGTAAATGCATTTCCCAGAGAAAGCATCCAATCATTGTCGTGAATCACATCCAAAGATTCTGCCAGAAACTGCAATGCAAGAATAATGAGATATTTCTAATTGTACTTGGCACATATTGAAGAATTTCTAGTTTTTCCCCTCCTTTGGTATTGTTATATTGCAATGAAGAGACAAATCCATTTTTCATTTACATAAGAAAAAGTAAATCATTTATCCCCTTTCTAGAAGTTCCAATGTCAAAAATGAAGTTTTCTCTAGAGCATACATTTTCCATCATGTGACCAAACAATAGAGTAATTACGTGAATAATTTATTAGTTAGAAGACCTTACATTGATTATCATTTCATCCCAGGTCTCTTGATAGGAAGGATCCAGCTTAAGATCTTCTGGGTCACTAATATACGCCTTCATTTTTTGAATCTAGAGCTTACAAAAGACAACAATCAATTAGATACTAGAGCATGCTTGCTTTGGCTAACTATTATTTCATGCGTGAGTACTAATTCATTTAATTAGAAAACAAACATTTTACTACTAATGTTTTAAGCAATAAGTATACACTTTTTTAACCTTATTTTTAGTATGCTGAACAATATGTAGAAATATTTTAGAGCCTTTAAGATTCATGGAGGGAAAAAAAAACTATTAACATCAATTTAGCCAGTAAAAAGTAAATGGAACTGTCACCTATTTAAGTGTTTAAATTTTTGTTCACTCACATATTTTACGTATCTATATTTTTATCCTATTAATTTCTCAAAAGAACTTCATGCACCATTCCAATTTTGGTTCCTCTAAAAAGAATAGAACTTCAGCTCAAGCATTATTTCTCCAAACTCAGTTCTCGTAAATGAGGATCTACCTCATCTTGCCAAAACAAGTTGATGTTCCTCGGAAAGAGAGGTGCCAAATAAGAGAGGACCTGCAAACAGTTGAAAAGTTAAAAAGAGAAGAAGACAACTACTTGGTCTAACAATGCTAATCTGCTCCAACTGGAACAACCATGTTATAACTCTAACAAGAATCAAATCAGGTTACTTGAAGAACTGCCATACACTTTAATTTCAGCCAAAAAAACAGAATTAAAAAAAGTAAATTTCCGTGCATTGACCTTTACATGCCTCTATCCTTTTCATGCATATCTGACTAGAAAAACTGCTTAAAGCACATGGCTAACAAGTGATATAGCATTGATGGTCACATGAAACAAGAAAAAATGAATGTTTTCCTTGCAATTTTATACGTGTAAAATAGTCCTATTCTAAGTAGGAAATTCTTCCAGCCCAGTGGTCTGATATTCCAATTGAACACAAGCACCATAAAAGACATATTTATAGTTTCCTTAACTTGCCAATGTCAGTAAGTGATATAAGCTGATTTAAGTATAAATGCTTACTTTCAAAATCTGAGTTGCATGCTGCTCCCTTGCCAAAGGGTTGTGCAAAAGAACAACCAAGCGTGCAAGCAGCTCCTGAATTTATACATAGGATAGAAGAGATTTACTTTCATATATAGAGAACAAAAGCGAACTTGCATCACATGATTAACACACATCACCTCTGGACTTGGAATATCATCACGAGCTTTATAATCACCAACTATATTATTGTTATAAGAAGATCTATGTCTGCATAATTCTGCAATGCATCTGCATACCTGAATAGCAGCACAAATTAAAACCAGTCAATAAAAATTATTAAATTCAGTGCACTATAATGTATAAGGTGTGTATAACATGCACAAAACAGGAAAAGAGGAAACAGAGAAAGAGAAGGTGGCAGTGAAGCAAAAACAACACAAGCGGCTTAAAATAATTTAAGATGCATCTTACTATGGCAACTGCACCAGTGTAAGCCCGAGGAATGATCATCTTCAACAGAAATGGCCAAAGAATGTGCTGCATAAAAACTAGATATCAATTAAAGAAAACCCTTTACAATTAACTTTGTCTAGGTAAGACCCCTCATTAGAGATGTAATGGTTGAAGAAAGGAGAAACCAGTATACCTCCATTTCAGGAATTGTGATAGTTACAAGAAGAAGACCTTTTTCACATATTGCTCTTAATTCTTTTGGACAAGTTGATCTTGTCTTCACCTGGGGAAACAATAACTGAAGCTAAACCCATCATTACATGCATTATCAGACTTTATATGATCCAGAAAATGTGTCAAAGTAAAAATATGGCATTTAAGGTTCAACTTGGACCATCTGAAGGACATCCAAGCACTTTAGCTGGTTCAACAAATATGACTTGTGATGACATAACCTGATTACACTTTAAGAATAAGTTATTCAAGTATCATTTATGTATTGTCTTTTTCTTCAATTTCATTATATCATTGAGTTCTACATTGTGAACAACAATCAAATTAAATCAACACTTGACACTGAATTTTCAGATTTTTAAAGTGAAACATCCAAATGGTTTTATTATAGTTAATATAGCTGGACCAAAGCTTGCCTGGGAGCTTTCAAGATCAATTTTTCCGTGTTCTGGTAAAGCACAATGGCATACAAGATACTCGATAAACAACTCTGCGGACGGCCCAACCAGGTAACAATGTGAAGCCATCACCACAATCAACTACCATAGAAGTAAAAGGATGGAAAAGAGGTAAGATTAAGAAACATATATTTGATTACTAGCTTTATGAACTGCAAGCTATAAAACTACATACCAACATACCTCAGAGAGAGCCTTTCGGATATCTAAATTTTGCTCATCCAGCAACAACTTTACAGTATCCACTAGCAAATGCCTTTTATTGTGCCAAGCTTCAGATGACCTTAAATGAAATGCAAGGAAGTCATGCAAGATAACTAATAAACAAAATTTCAAGATGAAAGATAGAAATAAACCTGGGCAAAAGATGCTTCAAAACACAGAGGGCGCCAAAAGTTAAAGGCTCCTCCTTTAATCTACATTTCTAGTAGCAAAAATAAATTAAGAAAAGAAAACATATGTCAAAACATTACTGATTTATCACCACTACTCAGAAAATAAAACTAGATCTTTGTACCTATCTAACAATGAAGTACAAACAGTACAACCATTGATGTCGTATCAATAAGAAATATCAGTTTCCTGACGGTACAAACATTTCAAACAAAAATGAAACCCCTTGCTAGAAATGTTTATACATACATTCAGAAGAAAAGAAAATAAATCCTCAGGGTATACGGAGCCAACTGACAAAAAGCAACGCTGTACTTCATTGTATGTCTGCAATGCAGTATAAAAATTATGGTGTGGAAAAAGAAATGGAACCTAATATTGAGCAGAAGAAAAGAAATTGTCAAGTTCAAGTATAATAAACACTACTAGCAAAAGATGGCCAGTGTGTAATCATACCTTCAGAGCCACAGAAAATTTTGAATACTCTTTGCTGTCACTATTCATGCAAATGACAGGGAGGAGAGTGGATAATATAACTGCGAGCTCCTGCAAAGACAACAAGAAACATCCACCAAGAAAAAAAATCTGCTCATATGGTACTTACAATAACATAGTTGAAGAGAAAAAGGAAAGAAAAACAAGAGGGGTGGAGTTGCAACAAATAAGTTATAGAAAGGACACAAAAAATAACAATCCATTTCCTTTTCTTTTCATTGTAGGTATTGAGGAAATCTAAAACTGGGAGAACAGTAATCAGAAAGCAGCATTTCTTTTCTTTATAAATAACAAATTGTTAATGGATAAACACATTCAAGAGAAGACAAGTAACGAAAAAAGTAACTTCTAAAAGTCATCCTATGTCCATACGAAAAGATCTTGACAGAAACAAGCTGGCATAGAGGGAATTCTATAACCACAACTGTTTGATTTCTAATTTATGGCAATGCTGATATACCCATCTATTATCAGATCAGTGATCAACCCAAATACCCTATCATACGGACTATAAAAATGCAGAAATAGGTGAGCAAACAAACAACTAATGCTACAATGTAACCATAGGATCTCGTACACTATTAAGGCATCCAATCTAAAACTATTTGACCACCAAACCTCAAATCAAACCAATGTCAAGTAATACAAAATAACACTTTCAAAGTTTCTCCCTCTTTAGAAATAAAATTAGAGACTCATCCTTAGATAAAAACTGAAAAGAAGAAGGGTGAGTAATATCTAGAAAAGTTCTAAGAATGGAAGGAAAGCACTGACAAATCCTCTTTACGGTAACCAGATTTTATTCTCTTTGAACATTCCTCTTGAGAATTTATGAATTGTGATGTTGCAATAGGAAGCATTGAAAGCTTTTTCATTGAGAAATCACTAAGTAAATAAAAATTGCAATGAAAAATTATTAACAGGAGTACGTACAAGTAAATAAAAATTAGAAGAGAAATAAGGGCTTTACCTCAAAATCTAGCAAAGGAGGGCCTGTTTCTGGAAGTAAGGAAGCATTCAGGAGATTATAAAGACTATAGGTTGCAATAAGTTCAATATCTTGATCCTTTCTATACCTGATGAAAAGGATAAGGAAAAGGCTTTACAGTCCATGTTGACATTTAAGTTTAAGAAAATATGAGATCTGTTAGCTTGTAAATATTTGCAAGTGCATGTGTTTGAAATTTAGCAACTCCAAAATACTACATTATATTAAAACTAGTATACATCATATGTACCGACTACAACAATGAAATTTATTCTTTGAAACATTGAGGACTAAATTTAATCTTACAACTCCAATATAGTAGGGACAAGTCTTGGTAAAGCTGCCTTTAAATGTGAGCGGGTGATAAGGCCAACCATCTGACCTAATGCTTCCACAGAAGATACCCGAACCTAAATGAAATATGAAAATAGTCAACAATGGGCAACAAATTTACTTTAGATCTAAAAGATAGGGTACAACATAATAGGGCATTTAGATATCATTATAATGTATTCATCAGCGCTAGACATGATTTCCATACATGGCCATTTTGCTTGAAGAATTTTGTAGTCTTAAGTGCTTCTTTTCTCTTGGGATGAGCATAGAGGAGTTAAGCAACATGCAAAGTAATAAAGTATGCGGTGGTTTTTCCATAATCAAACAAATAAGGACATAATAAAACAGTGCTAATATCTAGAATTGAAGGTTTCTAATCTATTTAAATATAGGAAGAAATATCTTGACTTAGCAAACCTTAAGATCCCGTGAAGCAGCCCAAACTCTCAATAAAAGTTCAAAAGCAGAATTTAGAAATGACCTGTAAAAAAAAAAAGAAAAAAAAAACATTTATCTTTAGGCATTACTTACTGAAATATAAGGCATCAACAAAATGACACCAATAAAATGTGTATCACAGAATCTTACATGACATCACCATCAATGGGGGATTCTGAAGGGAAATCAATGTTATATTGCCATACAGCTTGACACCAGCACTTGAAAGCTAAGAGAGTAGAAAGAACATATTATCATGGGCTAGCCAGCTATCAGGAGAAGAAATGCATAATGCATGTGAAACATACACCTATGACAAAATCATCCAAGGCGAAAAGTAGGGTGAATTTCAAAGAGAGTTACTGTACGTGGGAAAACATAGAAAGAGGAAAACCACAACATAAAGAAAGTAACATAATAAACTTTGTTAAAATAAAAAAGGGGTCAAAGTCCTTACATCAGCTATGCTCCCATGTCAGAGCAGAGATTCTTGTAAAGGTAAACAAGATAAACAATTAATAATCTCAAATGTTGAAGAAGGTTCTGACGTCAAGCAACATAGAAGGAAATTTCTATTGATATTGAAAGACATAAGGAAATATTCTAACACGAAACCTCAGATACAAGCAAAGATTGAAACATAAACACGTTAAAGGATTTCAAGAGATCAACAACGCCACCCCATGCTCTTAACCTTATTAAATAACTCAACTATTAGAAAAATAGCGAGGGCACATATATTACCATTTGCAAATATTGGCCTGTGGGCATCTCTTCCATTTCCGATAATAGGTAGAACTCGCGAAAGGACACCTTTCAAACGTGGAGTGAACTGCAAACCTTGATTGAATAGAATAAAATGAAAGTACAAAAATATTTCATTAAACAAAGAAATTGCAATAACACGATAGATAACTGAAGTTCAAAAAGCAAAAAGAACCACAGGTAAGTGATTAACCATCAGCAGAAGCGAAATCAGCAAGTATTTGAACCATAGCTGGCAAACCTGAGCTTGGTCCTGACAAATGAAGAAATATTTCTTCCATCATCTGCCAGACCAGGTTAAGCCATAATTAGTGACTAACCTTAGATAGTTTAAGCAATGAACTTGATAAGGAAAAAACAAATACCAGAAGAGGAGATAAAGCAAATAAGGAAATACTTTTCTTAAACCAAAATATAATTACAATTACGCAAAGCAAAAGTGAAAAAATTTCAAACCAAACTGCAAGCAACAAACTTACAAGGTCAGGCAGATGTGAGCCAATAGAAACAAGTAGACTTGCTGCGGCCCTTTGCCAATCTGAATTGAGTTCCTATATAACAATAAGCAAAACAAGCAAAAATTGTAATCAATGAACAACTAATTGCCTTGGATTGATAAGCCACCAACCAAAGCGAAATATAGTGTCAGCCAATACAAACTAATATTTTATTTTCCAAGCAACCAAGGAGACACCGTGATGGTTAGAGCTTGAGACTTCTGGAGGACTCAAGTTACAATCACTGAGAACGCTTGCATTTAGAAGCTTACAAGACCTTTGATGCAAGCAGGAGGAAAAACATTAAGAAATGTCTGTGTTACCCAAACTCAAGGGAAAGTGTCAAATACTGGTTTGTTCAAATACATGTATGCTCAATTTTTTCTAAGTTATTCCATATCTTTGGAGGATCATACCCTACATGTCTTCACAAGTGCCAGACACGATACTTTAGAGAAAAATGAAGAGTCCAAGTAACTTATAGAAGGACTATAAACTTTTAATATAATATAATCGCTTCAAAAGATTATCCACCAAAAGCAATATTAATCAACAGCAAGAACTATAACACCCAACATTTCCAGCTGCAATTCCGCGAGCTGCAAAAAACCATGTTTGATTACTTTTTTTTCATTGCACTACAAGAGTTTAAGGCCACAAAACCAATCCAAAGCTGCAAAACCGTCATAGGACAATAGACAAACAGCAGGCAACCTAATTCGTGCCATATTCCTGAGCCTATTAGCGAGAACCTGCCTGCTAGTTATAACTTTCATGTTATTAACTCTAATGAAACAAAAGAACCAAGAAATAAATATTATACATACCTTGGAAGAGATGATCTCAGCAGTGACAATTTTAGCAAGCTTGGCAATATAAGAAGCATCAATGTCATTTTTATCTAAAGCACGAACTCCAAATGCCATTACTTGAAAAACTCCAGCCATATTACCAAATCTCTACAATAAGGATCGCATAACTTTTAAACGTTAAATGATTAAATCACTAATCACACTCCAGTTTTCTAAATCTAAATAGCAGAGAATGTTTTACCCGACGGCCACCTCGAGAAATGGCGGAACAACAGTCGAGGACGAGGAGAGGATTCCTAATACAGTAATCAAATCAAAATTTAAAAAGAAAAAGAAAAGCTGAATTATATAATATTGTTTCAAAAGAAAAATAAAGGTACAGTGGAGAAATGTCTTTAAGCGAAGCCATGGATGCTTCTCTGACGATAGGCGATTCATCCGCTAACGAAGAAACGAGAACTTGAACGGCCTCTGCTATTTTTTAACAAAATAATACAATTCACAAATAGTTTAAGACTAAAATCATAGTGGTAAATCAAATACAGGGAATTGAATGTACCTGGAGCGGGAATTGAGCTCCCGAGGGAGCTCGAAGAAGCCATTTGAAATTCAATAGAAACGTAAATGTAGCATAAAAAATGTGAGGAAATTTGAAAATGAAATCAAGTAATGGAAAATGGAATTTGGTTTTTGAGAAGCAATGAAAGGAGATGACGAGACAGGGAAGGTGACAGCCAGGCTGGTCGTTAAGGTTTTCCTTCTTGGTTCTATATTAGTAAGGGTTAATCTGCGCGCCAGTCCTCAAATTATAATTCATATTTTAAATTGATTTTTAAACTTTAAAATGTTCTAATTGAGTCCTTAATTAAAAAAAAGTGTATTCTTGGGGTGTAAATGAGATGCTAGTACTCACAAACTACTTTGGTTTGACTCATAAAAACTCAAAATTGATTTGGTAATTATCGAGCCGAGCTCGAGCTATTGATAGAGCCAAATTCGAGCTTAGTAATACTTGACTCGAACAACTCAAGAGCCTTATCGAGATTTTGATTTGTAATATATATTTTAAATATTTTTATATTATTGACTTATGTTATTTCCCTTAGTATATATTGTTAACCGTAAGCTTAATTGACGAGCCAAGTTCGAGCTTGAGCTCGAATACATATGGCCTTAATCGAGCTTGTGTTCAAGCTTGAGTACGAAAATTGATAAAAGAACTTAATCGAGCTTGAGTCGAGTATCGAGATCCAAATTTTGAGTCAAGCTCGAACTCAAGCTTGCCAGTAATCAAGCTCGGCTCAGCTCAATTACACCCTATGACTCAAGTTAAAACCAATTGGGGAATTAAACATCAGCTCAACTCTAACATGAAACGTAAATCACATGGATCTAATTTTAAACATGTGTATACATATTACTTGGGCAACTTAGATTTAACATATTAAAAAGTAGAGAATATCATTAAAATTTATGAGGCTTATTTTTTTAAAAAAATTTAATATGTCAGACCAAGTTGTTCATGTGATAGGTATACACATATTTAAAACACCGGCGGAGGAAGGGGGCAAGTAATGGTCTTACCCCTCTCCAGAAAAATAAAAAATTCTCTATATAGTCCCTTTAGCTTTTAGGAAATTACTAATTAGTATTGTGGTAAAATTGTATTTTGACTTAAAAAAAGTATTCATTTTTCGCCCCCTAAATAACTTCTTGGCGTCCCCCTGAATTAAAATAAGATTATAAACATATTTTAAATATGCTCCACGTTATATTTGAACTAAAATTCAAAGGCTCAACTGATCGATGACTTGATTAATATAATATTATTACTTTGAGGACTCAATTATAATATTTTAAAAGTTTGAGACTGATTTAAAATTTTAAGCAAGGGGAATGCAACTAAATTGATTGAGTTTTGGTTCCCATTTCTATGTTGATTTCATTCGCTCTAATTATGGTTTTAGCCCATCAATTATGCCAAAAATTTGAAATTTAGTCCCTTTATTATTTGTTTTGTTAGAAAAGAAATTTCATTGATACGTAAATCATTACAAGCAAATGAAAGGAGACACAAAAACTCCGGTACAATGGAAATTAAACCCAAAGAAAAATTTATAAAAGAAAATCGGTATGAACACTTGACTAAAAATTAGTCCTCTATTATTAAATGGATCAATTTAATCCCTATACTATTAAAAAGAACCAAATAAGTTCAAATTGTAACAGAGTTAACATTTACAGTATAAAAAATGTATTGATTTTTTTTTCAGTTGCAGTTCAATTCCAAATAAAAGGTTTCATTTACAAAACCATAAAAATTTTAAAAAATTTAACTTAATTAAATAGTAAATTATTTTTTAAAACTAACTTTATTTCAATTTCATCTTATTTGAATTTTTTTAATAGTACATGAACTAAATCAATTCATTTAATAGTAAAGGGACTAAATTGATCAGGTCCCTATAATAGAGGGGTCTCTCAAGTACATTCACCCATTGTTAACAATGTTTAGGGATAAAATTTGGATCGAGTGATGGATTTTGAAATGACCCGTTTTGAACAAAGATCCCCTTATTTATTTTGTCACTGTATTTATTTCTTAAATAAGTGACGTGATTCGGGTCACACAATCTCTAACAACTATTTTACTCTTTATATCTAACTTTTTTTAAAATATAAATGCAATAATATATTATACAACAAACATATTAAAGTGAGATATCCATATATGATATATTAGTCTTCTATGTCTATACTGTTGATGCGCATTGAAAGCATCAAAAGTAACTAATAGATATCAAGTGGGGTGCGGCCGTTTATAAATGTATCCTACATCCATAAAGATGGTAACGGTGTTCAATATTTAACATTTATAGCAAAACAGGATGGCAAAAAAGGGCAAAACATGCAAATAATGAAGCGGTGGTAAATTTGATAATATTCGCTCTCGTCCCAATAGAAGGATAAGAATATATAAAATTTAAAAAGAATTTTTAAGTTGCAATTTTGATAATAGTGGAGGGATTAAATTTTATAATTAGACTATTTACTTTGACTTATTTCATTTCTTTTAGGCATAATGACAAATTTAGCCTTCAACGTTTACATTATTTGTCAATTTGGTCCCTTTTTTTAAGCTGAATTCGACCATTAACATTTCAAAAAGAGTTAAACCGCTTTTTTAACGAAGATGCTGACTAAAACGTTAATTTTTTAACGATTTTGGCGTGGCAACTCTTATGGCAGTACACATTTATTTCATGTTGGCATGGCACTTTTTGTCCTATATGCCACATCAATAATAATTAAACAATTATTAAAATATTTTGAAAAATAGAGTTTAATTTTAAAAGTATATAAAAATTCATAAAAATTAAAAAAAAATGAAGTACATGTGAACTGCCACGCAAACTGCCATGTTTAAAAAATTTAACGTTTTAGTTAATATTTTCATTAAAGAAAAAATCAATTCAATTATTTTGAAAGGTTGATGGTCAAATTCGACTCTTTTTAAAAAGCTAAGTGTTGAATTAAGCTAAAAAAGGAATAAGGGTCAAATTGACAAAATATGTAAATATTAAGAGCTAAATTTGTCATTATACCTTTATTTTATTATTTTTATTTGGGTTTTCAGTCACCAATCACAGATTTTATAATTTCAAAGACCCAAATGCATTATATCAGTTTCTTTTTGTTTCTAAATTTTGGGCCGAACCATTTCTTCCCTTATATAGAAGAAGCAATTTTATATAAGATTGTGAGTTCAAATTACTCAAGTTGGATTGCATAAATTTATTTATAGAATAAAAAATATTGATTTGTGTTGATACTAGATAGAATAAAGCGAAGCTTGTTGTAGTGTTGGTCGGTTAATTTCATTTGAGACCGGGTGAAAAGTCGATTATTTTGGTGGTGGGTAATGGAAGAATTGAACTCTCTTATGGAGAGTCGTGAAGAAAAATAGACTGAAATAATTGACTCTCTGTCCATTCCAAATGAGGTAAACCAACTAACACCGTCACAAACTCCACCTTGTTCAATCTTTGCATCAACAATTCTAACGCTGAATTTCAAACTTGATTATTTGTACTCAAGTGCAAGTTGAGATTTTTATAGATTGTAGCATCACAATGTAGCATCACAATGAGTAGCCCCACTACATTTATAGATTGGTGGATCACTATATCCAGCATACTATGTATGTATGTATGTATGTGCCCATTGACAAGCTTGTTTGAATCTTCCACGTATCCCATGGGACTATTATTACATCCGACATCGACCCCCATTTGTGTTGAGCCACTAATGGTAATGGTCTGATGGACACACATCTGCCAAATCCTTGGTGGGTGCAGTCCACCATAGGACATGGTCCGGCCTACCAACCAATGAGGCACCCATTGGTTTAATCCGTACAGGCACCTTTGTGCCCATGGTTCAGTTCATCAATGACTTAGTTGTGGTTGATATTGAAAGGAAGGTATAGAGTTTAAATTTTTTTAATTTAATAATTTTAAAAAATAAGAATATATATAACTAAATTGAGTTAGGTTTAATGTTTTAAAAATTTATAAACGGGTTCAACCATCAATTTTTATTTTTAATTTTCCTTTTATCGATTTTAAATAATTTTTTAAAGTTCGATTCAATCTCTTTATTCAACCCGATATTTGTTTCAATAACATTTGTTAAGTCATCAATTTGATTGGTTAACTGACTTAATCCTTATAATACTACCAATATCTAATTGGGAGTCTTAGTTTTTGTTTTTTGATACAATGCCTAGAACTATTTATAGTCGCTTCTCAATCCTTAAATAAGAGGATGATGCACTTCAGCTCACTCGAACTCACATCATCTTATGCTGACGATAATACCGATACAAATTGAACTAAAACTCAATCGGCGACTTTAAATATATTATTCAAATGATAGTTGAATATAGATAACAAAAATATCTAAGATATTTCAATATCCACTTTGATTTAGATAAAGAGATGCCACATTGAATGGAGGGGATATTATAAAGATGATATTTCAATATCCATATGCCTTTAAAATTCATTTTTGTCTCCATCAATGTTTATTTATATTTGCTATTAAGGTCTAATGTGTTCGAAATGTCCAAAGCCTTGAAATTATCGATTGTATTTAAAATCCAAACTTAAGCCTTCAAATGCATTTTTGTTAGTATCGTCCCGATTAAACAACAAACAAGTAAAAATAGCAGAATAAATTGAGAAGATGAACACACAAATTTAACGTGAAAAAACCCTCCAAAGAGGATAAAAAACCACGGGCAAAGATAATTTTACTATAATGGCAAAAGAATAAAGAGTACAAAAGATGGAGATAAAACTAAACCCCGAAAACTCGAAAAACAAAGAACCCTCAAAACGTGAACACAAAATTCTCTGAATGTGTTATGAGTTCTAATCTAATGGGTATGTTTTTCTAAGATTGTAAAAGAGCCTATTTATAGGCTAAATTAGTAAGTCAAATAAACTATACTAATAAATGTTAAATATATTATACTAATAAATACTAAATCTTCTAGAAAGAAAATATATTTTTGTTTAACTTGACTTGCAAGCAATCTCTTAGAATTTGGGTCACACAACTCTAACCATTTTAAATTACAAATCATAGAATACTTTGTCATCATTTCATTAATGTTTTTTTTAATAGTTAATTTTAAGTTTTTATATTTAAAATTTGGGTCCGAATTTTAATACTGTTAAATTTTGTTTGTTAAATTTTTTGGAGTAACACTTTGAAATGTATATAAAAAAGAAAAAATTCACTTGGTAACCATATAACTAAAAAATGGCGTTGTAATGACTTATGGCATATTTTAACTTTTTTTATTTTTTTTCAAAATTTTTATTTGATTTAAACATCGAAATAAGGGATAATCGAGTCGAGTCTGAATATCGTCAAGCTCAAGTTCAATCGTACATCAGTTTTTGCTCAAACTCGATTCGAGATTTAATAGAGCTACTCAAGCTCGAGTTAGATTAAGCTTGTTTATCAATTTTTTAACTCAAGCTCAACTCGATAATTAAGCTTAAGGTTATTAATATTTATATATTAAGGACAATAATGTAAATTAATAATATAAAAATATGAAAAGCTCGATTAGGCTCGCGAGCTGTTCGAATCAAATATTACTAGGCTTGAATTTAACTCAATCGATAACTCTAATTTAACTTAATAATTACTAAATCGAGTTTGAATTTTTTTTCAATTTGACAATCCCAGTATTTTATATAAACCCTTTTACCGAACCGAAGAGTCACCAGCCAACTTAAAGAATAAAAACCATCGACAAAGAGAATCATAAAACATGGGATGAATATATTATATACTTATATGTATGTATAGGATATGATATGATAATCAAAGTCAATAATTTAGGAAATCAGCACATGGTAAAAGAATAAACCTTTTATTTTCCCTACAAGTACATAATTCATATTGGGATAATATAAATTTTGCCCCCTAAACTTGGTAACTAGGTTTTTATTGGTACTTATATTTTTTGGTTCATTTTGATCATTGAACTTAGCAGCTAGATCTTTTTTGGTCATTGATCTATCAAGATTTGGTAATGTGACTAGTGTTATTAGAATAAGACCTGATCGAATGGATCGAGAATTAATTGATATAATGGTCGAAACAAAGGGGTTGAATCGACTAAAAAACTGCTTGAATTTGATAAAAATAGAAAACTGGGGTAAAATTTTTGAGAGGATTAATAAGATTTTTTTTAAATATTTGTAGGGTCTAATTAAAATCTTCAAAACTTTTGAAAGGCTTAATTAGAATTTTTAAAAATTTTAAGGGGTCCTAATTAAAAACATAAAATTGTTTGTCAAATATATTTTAATTTTTTTTCGTATTATACTAATTTAGGATAAAAAGATCTCTCCAATTTTTCTTAATTTCAAATTAGTCCCTCTCAAAAAAATTAGAGCAATTTAATCCCTTTCAATTTTAAAAGTTAGCAATTAAGGACAATTAATCACAATGTTAATGTCTTTTGTCAATTGTGCATTATTTTGATTGATGTAATAACAAATTTAACCCTCAATGTTTACATATATTGTTAAATCATGACCAAATTAATAAAATGTGTAAATTATGAGAGCTAAATTTGTTATTATACTAGTCAAATTTATGTAAAATTGACAAAAAAATTTAACGTTGTGATTAATTGTCCTTAATTGCTCACTTTCGAAATTAACAGAGATTAAATTGCTCCAAATTTTTTTGAGAGGGACCAATTTACTCAATATCAAAATTGAGAGGGATTGGACAGGTCTTTCTACCATTAATCTAGTTTGTCAAATAAAGTTCAGCACCATATACGGGGATTGCCGGCCACAAATTGTCCTTCCACACAAGTCAAAAGACAATTTTCATGGGGAATTTTTATTATTTATCCTATCAGGAAAAAATTTTATATATATTTTTTTTCGATACATTGTTAGGAGTAGGTGATGGGGCTAATTTTCTAAAAAACAACATAAAATTGACTAAATATTTTGTTTTTTTTAATTAAAAAAGTGATTAATTAATTAATCAAACTGTAGTAATTGTAAAGTATACATTTTAGCGGCAAAAGTATTATAAAAGCTCTCGTATTAATAATCAAATTGTATTTTTTCCTTTATTCAAAAATTGAGTAAATTAGTCTCTATACGTTAGATCAAAGAATAAATTGGTCATTCTGTTAAAAAATTTCACCTATTTCTATAGTTAAAACCCAATCCATGTACGTTAAGTGTTAACCACGTGGCAATCCACGTGTAATTATCTGATTATTTCGTCAGCCACGCCAGTTTTTATCGATATAAATGGATAAAATTTATAATAGAAAAGATATCTTTGTTTTTTTATCTAACGTACATGGACTAATTTGTTCATTTTTTTAGTAAAAGGAACAAAATGCAATCTAACTCTTTATACAAACGGCCCCAATATTACTTTTACTTTTACTTGTATTTTTTTAAATTTGAAATTTTAGTCTTGACTTAAAAGATAACTGTTAAATTTGTTTGGTTAAATCACCTATATATTAATCATTCAAGATACCATTTGTCATCATCTAATGAAATATGCCAACAAAACTTACCTACCATATTTGTAAAAGATTAAATTATGCTATTAGTACCTATACTTTGCGAAAGTTATAGATTTAGTCTATATATTTTAATTTGACCATTTTTCATTTTTGTAATTTTCACACTTTAAAATTTAGTCATTACCAAAGAAAACCTAGTTGCCAAGATTAGGGCCGATTATCTCAAGAAAAAAACAAAGCCTGAAACAGCAAAAATGAAGATGCCACGAAGCTTAATTAAAATTTTCAAAAAAAAAATTTTTTGAGGGTCTAATTAAAATGTTTAAAATTTTAAGGGCTTAATGCGAATTTCCAAATATTTTATGGGGTTTAGTGAAAGTTATAAAATTTTCAGAGGATTAATAAGATTTTTTTTTAATATTTGTAGGGTCTAATTAAAATCTTCAAAATTTTTGAAAGGCTTAATTAGAATTTTTAAAAATTTAAGGTTCCTAATTAAAAACATAAAATTTTTTGTCAAATATATTTTAATTATTTTTTCGTATTATATTAATTTAGGATAAAAAGACCTCTACAATCTATCCTAATTTCGAATTAATCCCTCTCAAAAAAATTGGATCAATTTAATCCTTTCAAATTTGAAAGTTAGCATTAAGGACAATTAATAACGTTGTTATTGTCTTTCGTCAATTGTGCATAATTTCAATTGATATAATAACAAATTTAACCCTTGATGTTTACATACATTGTTCATCTGGTCTTGACTCTAAAAAATTTAACAGATTTAGCCTCAATATTTACAAATTTACAAAAAAATATAATAAGCTAAATTTGTTAAATCATGACCAGATTAATAGAATTCATAAATTATGAGAGATAAATTTATTATTATATTAATGTAAAATTGGCAAAAAAAAATTAACATTGCGATTGATTGTCCTTAGTTGCTCACTTTCAAAATTAACTGGGATTAAATTATTCTAATTTTTTTAAAGAGGAACCAATTTGGTTAATATCAAAATTGGGAGGGATTGGAGATGGTTTTTTACCATTAATTTAGTTTGTCAAATAAAGTTCAGCACCATATACGGGCATTGCCGGCCACAAATTGTCCTTCCACACAAGTCAAAAGACAATTTTCATCGGTAATTTTTATAATTTATCCGATCAGGACATAGATTTATATATATATTTTTCTCGATACAAGTAGGTGATGAGGTTAATATTAAAAAAACAACAACTTAAAATTGACTAAATATTTTGTATTTTAAAAAAAAATTAAAAAGAAGTGATGAATTAATTAGTAATTATAAAGTATTTGCATTTTGCTCCCTCTATTAAAAAATTGAGTAAATTAGTCCTTATACATTAGATCAAAGAGCAAATTGATCATTCTATTAAAAAATTAATCTATTTCTACAGTTAAAAATCGGTCCATGTATGTTAACCACGTGACAATCCACGTGTAACTATATGGTTATTTCACCAATTTTTAACAGAAGAGATAAATTTACTTTTTGATCTAACGTACTGGGACTTATTTATTCATTTTTTTAGTAAAGGGAGCAACATACAATTTAACTCTTACCTTGTTTTGGCTTGGCATTTTATGGTATGTTGTGAATGTATTATTTTCTTTTCTTTTCTTTTTATTACCATAAATGGTGTTTTAGATTTTGGTCAAATTTACTATCAGTCTATGTACTATGAGTAGGTTATAGATTTAATCCACGTGTTTTAGTTTAACTATTTTAATCTTTATAATTTTGAAAATTTGAAATTTTAGTCTTTACTTTAAATCACAAAGATACCAATTGTCATCTAATGAAATATGCCAACAAAGCCTACCTACCATATTTGTAAAAGATTAAATTCTGCTATTAGTACCTATATTTTGCGAAAGTTGTGGATTTAGTCCATACATTTTAATTTGGTCATTTTTGTTTTTTTAAATTTTAAATTTTAAATTTTAGTCCTTACCAAACAATAATTGTTGAATTCATCAAGTTCTACTAATTTCAAATTTTGATGCACCAAAACTTTTATCACATCTAATGCTACGTCAACTTGTTATTTTCACATATTACTCACTAAAAGTCTAGTTAATGAATTAATAACTGTTGTTTGCCTCAAAATTGAAATTCAAAATTCGAAAAAGTACAATGATTTAGAATGATTCAAGTAGAGAATATAAACAAAACCTACAATTGTAGGTATGGTACAAGATTAGTAATTGAATTTTGACCAAACGGATTTAACTGTTATTGTTTAGGTCAGGACTAAAATTTCAAATTTCGAGAAGTACAAGAACTAAAATGTGACCAATTCAAAAGGTAAAGGGACTAAATTTGGTCAAATTAAAGTTTAGAGAGACTAGATATGCAACTTATACAAAGTATAAGGACAAATAACACAATTTGACCTTTGCTCAAACACCTTGCTATAGACTATATATAGGTTAAAGTACTTCGGAGATCCCTCTATTACCAGGGCTGGATCAACTTATTTCATATACTATTAAAAAGAATTAAATAAGTCTAAATTATAATAGAGTTAATATTTATTGTATAGAAAATGTCTTGAAAATTACTTTCCAAACAAAATATTTCATTTACAAATCTATAAAAAAAACTTTAAAAATATTAACTTTATTAAACAATAAATGATATTTTTTTTAAAAGCAAATATTAACTTTATTCTAATTTGGCCTTATTTAATTCTTTTAAATAATACATTGACTAAATTGATCCACAAGATTAATTTGATCAAGTCTCTATAATAGAGGGACCTCAAAGGTACATTCACCATTATATATACACATGACTCTTCAACAAATAAAATATAACTAAATATAATTATTCTATTCATATAAATATTTAAGTTTTTTCAACATATGTTCAAAGCCTTTCACTTACAATCGCAATTTCCACCATGGGAGAAGAGCTTCATTTCCTTTTGATACCATTAATGTCACCCGGCCACCTTTTGCCGATGGTCGACATGGCTCATCTCTTAGCAACTCACGGCGTCACCGTTTCAATCATCACCACACCTCTCAACGCCCTCCGTTTCACTTCCGTCGTCGACAGCGCCGTCGCGTCCGGCCTCCGCATCCAAGTGCATCACCTCCCTTTCCCGGCGAAAGAGTTCGGCTTACCGGAAAACTGCGAGAACATGGACCAACTCCCTTCTCGAGACTTAATCATGAACTTCTTAATGGCAGCTAACGAGTTACAACAAAGATTCGAAGAGCTTTTTAACAAGTTGAAACCCAAACCGAGTTGTATGGTCTCCGGCAAGAACTTGCCGTGGACGGTGAAAACGGCGACCAAATTCAATGTTCCGCGGATTGTTTTTGACGGCATGGGTTGTTTTTCGTTCGTATGTACACATAAACTAGAGCTTTCAAAGGTTCATGAAATGGTATCTGAGTTTGAATCTTTTAAAATTCCTGGTTTACTCCATGAAATCGAGCTTAAAAAAGCTCAATTGCCGGAAAATTTGAATCCAGTTTCAAATGATTTGATTAATATTCGAGATATTCGAAAAGCAGAGCTTGTTTGTGATGGGATCGTTGTTAATACATTCGAAGAACTTGAAAATGAGTACGTTAAAGAGTTTAAAAGCATTAAAGGCAATGGTGAAGTATGGTGTATCGGCCCAGTCTCCGCTATCAACAAGCTGAGCTCCGATAAAGCTGAGAGAGGACAAAAACAGTGTCGTTTCGAAACCTTGCAGCCATGGCTTGACTCGAAAGAACCTGGCTCTGTGATTTACGCTTGTCTCGGTAGTATATCAGGGTTAACAAAATGGCAACTTATAGAGCTTGGTTTAGGTTTAGAATCATCTGGAAAACCATTTATTTGGGTTATAAGAGAAAACCCAAAATCAAATGAAATAGAAAAATGGATTTTGGATGAAAAATTTGAAGATCGTGTTAAAGATCGAGGGATTATAATCCATGGTTGGTCACCACAGTTATGGGTTTTATCTCATCCTGCAATTGGAGCTTTTTTAACTCATTGTGGATGGAACTCAACGATGGAAGCTGTTTCCGCCGGTGTGCCAGTGATAACGTGTCCTCTGTTTGCGGAACAGTTTATTAATGAGAAACTCGTCGTCGACGTGCTTGGGATCGGCGTTAGTGCCGGCGTAGAATCGGCGGTGACGTGGGGATTGGAAGATAAATTCGGGTTGTTGATGAAACGGGAACGGGTTAAAAACGCCATTAATGAAGTGATGGAGAAAAGTGAAGCTGGTGAAGAACGAAGAAGAAAGGCTAAACAAATTGGGGAAACTGCAAATAAGGCCATTGAAAAAGGTGGATCTTCATATCAGGAGATGGAGATGTTGATTCAGTTTGTTCTACAACGAACTAAAGAGGAAGCTCAAACTAGTTCTTAATGGGTAAATTTCTGATATTAGTCTCTGTATTATGTGCGAATTTTGGATTTAATCCATGTACTCTAATTTGGTCGAATTCAGTAGGTTAAAATGTGCGTTCCTATACTCTTTCTAAATTTGAAATTTAGTTCCTATATTTTTATTTCAGGAATTCAATCCCTCTACTTTCAAAATTTTAAAATTCAAGTCCAATTGTTAACATTGTTAATTCTTTTTTGTTAAATTTGTTCGTGTAGCAATTTGAAATAAAAAAAAAACTCACTTGGTAGTAATGTTAACTAAAAAAATATGTTGTAATAAACCTAAATTTAACAAAAATAGAGGAACTAAATTCCTAAAAATAAAAGTACAGGGACTAAATTTCAAATTTACAAAGAATATAGAGACTTTACATATTTTAAAGTACAATGACTATACTTTTTGAATTTTAAAATTTTAATAATGACCAAATTTGTAATAGTTAAATCAGATTAGAGGTGTCCATGGGCCGGGCCAGGCCCAGAAAAAATTTTGGCCCACCTCCTACTTTCGGGCCCGGCCCGGCCTGAAATATGGGCCTAGAATTTTGTCCAGACCCAGCCTGGGAATAAAATCCTAAGCCCGAGCCCGGCCCGGCCTATTTTTTAATAAACACCAAAAAATAATTATAAAATTAAAAGTATTTTAAAAATATTTTAAAATTAAAAAATAAAAAATAAAAATATATTTCTATTAAATTCGGGCCGGGACGGGCAAGGCCGGGCCAAAAAGTGGTGCCCTAGGCCCGGCCCATTTTCTAAACGGGCCTTATTTTTTTGCCCAAACCCATATTTCGGGCCTATATTTTTACCCGAACCCTCCCATATTTCGAGCGGGCCGTCGGGCCAGGCCGCCCGACCCATGAACACCTCTAAATCAGATAAATCAAATTTTCCTATAAGTTTCGTACTATATTTAAGTTATAGATTTAATCCCTCTTTTGCGATTTGATAATTTTTAATTCATATAATTTTGGAATTTTTAGAATTTCAATTTGAACTTAAATAATAATTGCTAAATTTATTAACTAAAATCATGAATCCTCGTACTGGAAATGTCGATTTAGTTTGTTCTCCAACGAACTTAAGAGGTAGCCAAAAATAGTTAAATTCTATTGTTAGTTCTTATCTTCTTAGGGTTTAGCCCACATACTATAATTTAGTCCATTTAGTTTTTATATTTTTAAAATTTTTAAATTTCAATCTTAACTCAAACCATAGCAATTAATTTCGTTAAGTTGAATTCTGCTATTAGGTTCACATTGTGTTTAAGTTATAGATTTAGTCCCTATTCTATAATTCAATTGTTTTTTGGTCCTTATACTTTTGGAATTTAAAATTTCAATCCAAACTCAGACAATGGTTGTTAAGTCCATTAAGTAAAACAATGACTTGAGTTTTTCTGTAAGTGTTATGTGAAAATAGCAAGTTGACACGAACATTACACATGAGAATACAGTTGTCACATAAGATTTTGGAAGTAAGACTACTGCTTGATTTAAGGCTAAAATTTTAAAATTCGAAAAATACAGACTAAAAATATAAAATTAAAGTATAATAATTAAATTTGTAACTTACGAATACTAAAAAGACTAAACGATATGAAGTTGTTTATAAATGCGTTAGAAAAGTTAAATTTTGCTATTAGTCCCTTTATTATCTATAAGTTGTAAATTTAGTTATGGTATTTTAAAAAAAATTATTTTTCGAATTTTAAAATTTTAGTCCTATCTAAATGGTAACTATTAATACTTTTAAATTAAACTCTGCTTGTAAATTTACAAATTTGCTTACAAATGAGACGGATTAATGGATTGAACTGAAATCCATTTCTAAAAAAATTTCAAGTCTAAGCCCAAAAAATATAAACCCAAAATACTCAACTCGAAATAATTTTAAAAAAAATTAAAACCCGAATTTATCTAATTCTGACTTACACAAACTAAAATATCCTTAACAATTTACGATTCTGCTTAAAACTACTTGTTTTACTGTTTAAAAATAAAATTATATTTTATTTAAATTTAAATAGAAAAACACAAATAGTAATAGAAAAACCATTTCAAAATTAAGAAGGGTCAAGTTAGGGTTTAGGAAAGCTTTATTTCATTTTTTTTAGGATTGGGCTTGAACCCACTAGGTTTTTTTGATTTTCTTTTAGGTTTTGATTGGGATATTTTGGTAAGGCCCGTTTCATTATTTGTTTCCTTAGGTTTTAGGGTTTGTGATTTTACCGGGCTTGGCCTAAATTTTAATAAAAAATCCCAGAGTTCATGTCAAAAAAATAAAAATAAAAATTAAGAAGGGTAAATTACACCTAAGGCCACTAACTTATTAGTAAGTTTACGTTTTGGTTACTCAACTTCAAAAAGTTACAAAATGGTTACTAAACTACTCGTAAGTTTTCATTTAAGTCATTGACTTGTTAAAATGATTGTTTTATGGCCTTCTTTACTCGCACCACCTGCAACAATAAAAAGTTATCATTCCTCTTATCTTTTATAGTTCAGTTTTCTTTTCATAAAAAAACTTTAAATATCACGAATTTGTTAACTAAATTTTAAACAACTTTCTTCTTTAATCTCTAACACTGACAATCAAATTAACATGTATCTAAGGTATGTTATTTTACTCATCAATAGATATTGATCTATCGTACTAATAGTTGAATTGTCACTTAAAGCTCGCTAGCTGAGCTTAAAAAAAAAACTTAACAGTCCAGTGACTTAAATGAAAAGTTTTGAATAATTCAATAAACATTTTGTAACTTTTTGAAGCCAAGTAATTAAAAGATAAACTTACTAATAAAAACTTTTGTAACACCCATAATCCTAGCTCTTACTTAAACCCGAGCAATGAATGCTACAATTAAGGGTAAACACATTACTCTAGAGCCCATTTTGTTATTTAGATTTTACTCTTCTTTTAGGTCTTTTAATGGTCATTTAAGGCCTATTGTAACAATTCTAGGTTTTCTCTAAAGCCTTATTGCATTTAGGGTTCATTTGAGACTCTCTCGGATAAAAAAAAACAAGCTAGAGCAAAATAGGATCAATGTCACGACATCATGGAACCAGTATCATGACACTAGATTCTCTGATGCTCATGTTGTGACGTCTTGAGGCCAGTGTCGCAACCCTAAATGCTCTTATGCTAAACAAGTTAGAACTTCTATATATTAATATTAAGATCAATACCACATAATCCAACACATGTATAAATCAATTTAAACTCATATAATACTTCAATTTATCATATAATAATTATCAACTTAACGTCCCAACAATTTCATTTAAATTTCTTTAATTCCATCACTTATATCAACTTCTTAGCATTACAACTCTTTTTATTATTTTTCTCTTCCTCCTCTCCATTTCATATCATATATGTACATGTATATATATGAGAGTCATTGGCTTTTAGTATAGTAGCCTATATGTAATATTAATTATTCTTTCACTAATTACACATATACTCTTAACAATGTTGTCTACTTAAGTAGCTGTCATTAAATTATTTATATCTTGGCGTACATAATCTAAAATTAAGATCCGCTTGTTGTTTTCAAAACTAGACTTAATAAAATTTTTACCATAAAAATTTTAGAATTTTCACATAAGTCGATTAGTATAGTTTTTTTTTCTTCATTTCTTCTATTGTTCTGCTGCTAGGCAATTCTGACCATTCTTCACTAAAAATTATTTATTTTACAGTATAGGGTTTGTATAATATTTTTGTTTGTTTCTCTTGAAAATGACTCGTTAAGATTTTAAAAATATAAATTTTGTCTCCTAAATATTTTTTATACAATTTTTAATGATTTTTCAAAATTAGAACAAGAGAACTTGAAATCGATCTGACTTTATGTCACTTAAATTTATTTATCTCATGATCTAAAAATTTCATTGCTTACATCATTTCTTCTATACAAAACTAGACTTAATAGGCTTTAACTCAGTTTTTACGATTTTTGGTTAATTTTCAAAGTTGAGTTACTGTTGCTATCTAGAAACTGTTTTAGTGGAAATATTTACTTTTCCAAGATTCTTTGCATTAACTTTCAATTGGATGTATATAATCATTATAATTTTTATTATTATTCAATTTAGTCATATGCATTCATATGTTATTCACATATTCATTTATTTATCTTAACATTTCTCATGATACAAATCATATCTCTTTTTCTCGTAAAAACTTAATGTCGCCATATATCATTCATTCTAAAAATACTTCCCATCTTTACTATTTCGATTAAATTTACACATCATACATTCCAATCACGATGTATCTAACTCAATTATTTGAAATATAGCTAAAGTTAACGTGAAAACTTATCTCTTTTATCAATAATTTCCTCCCCTTTGCTTCTCTTCCCTTTTCTTCCTCAACTTCATGACTTTCCTTCTCTTTTCTTTTAATTTTCTTCATTTCCGTCTACTACTTTCTTGCTTTTAAGTTGATGAACATACTCTCTAGAGCCTCTACTTCATTTCTCCTCTTTGGTGCCTATGAAAATTTCCAAGAAATTTAGTAGAAATAGTGAGATTACATGACAAGGGACCAAATTGTAACAAAATAAAAATCTCCTCTTCTTATATATATAGTAACGTGAGAAGCATGGAAACATGAGAGAAATTTCTAGATTTTTCCATGAAAATATCTCATTAATTTAATTAATTAAAATATTAAAATATTAAAATATCTTATAATAAAATAATATTAAAATAATTTATAAACTATTATGATGATAATTATATTGATTGAGAAATGATCATTTTTGCCCTTGTCATATCTCAATATTCACTTTCATGTCATTTTTTATTTTTAATTTTAATTCTTCTTATTTTTATACTTATTTAATTTGATCCTCATTTACCAATTTATTTTACTCTTTAGTCCTTCCTCCCTTGGGGTATTTTTACTTTTGGTCTTTCAACTTTTTCGCATTTATATTTTGACCTCATAATTTTTTTAAATATTTACACTAAAACCACAACACTTTTCATATTTTTACAACTTAGTCCTTACCTTAAATTAATATGTCATGTCATATTTCTTGGTTCAACTTCCTTTACGATCCTATGACCTTCTCTTTCATCGATCTTATACCTTATTTCACTAAGAATCTATCACATACTATTTACGACTAAGGGGTTTTTGGGACGTTACAACTTTCGAATAATTAAATGACTTAAATGAAAATTTTTGAATAATTTAATAATAATTTTATAACTTTTTGAAATCGAGTAACCAAAACGTAAACATACTAATAATTTAGTGACCTTGGTTGCAATTCTCCCTTACGAATAGAATTTCGAGTTTCCTTTTTAAAATTCTTAGCTGTTATATCGGATATGTTTTTTTTTTTAACCACAAACCAGACATCTTCAATATAGAACCAAAAAAAAAAGAAGACACCTTCATTTCTGTTAGTTAGCAGCCATGGCGAAGAACACTGAAACCAGACACAACTGAACTTCGACAACAAGTCATCCTAAGAAAAAAAACACATTTTTAAAAAAACCCCATCATGCAATCTTATCTTGCTCCTAGCTCTTTCACTTTCCTTTCATTTCCTTCACAAAAACCCATTAATAAAACTATCCCGTTTCAATCTTTCACAATCAAATCCTCCATTGATAAGACTCCCACCACTAAACCCAAACCAACAACCCCATCAAAAACAACATCTTGGGTTAGTCCCAATTGGCTCACTTCATTGACTAAGTCCTTAACATTGGGCTCCAACGACGATTCGGGTATACCCATAGCTAGTGCTCAATTAGAGGATGTCTCTGAGCTTCTTGGTGGTGCTTTGTTCTTGCCTTTGTTTAAGTGGATGAATGAGTATGGGCCTATATATCGGTTAGCTGCTGGTCCTAGGAACTTTGTGGTGGTTAGTAACCCGGCCATTGCTAAGCATGTGTTGAGAAACTATGGTAAATATGCTAAAGGACTTGTCTCTGAGGTCTCTGAGTTTCTTTTCGGGTCGGGTTTCGCCATTGCTGAAGGTTCTCTTTGGACGGTAATCATTGGTTTCCTTTTATTGTATTGCATAGAATTGGCTACTTGATAAGTATAGTACTCGGGTTTGGGTGGAAGTGTCGGATATTGATATGTGCCCACCAGGTGTATGTTAAAATTTTTCTATGTTTGGACTTTGTGTATTATTGATAATGGATAAGAGCATTTACATGGTTCTTTTGCTTGATATATATATATATATATAGTGCTCAATAACAATGTTACTCGGGTTTGTGTGTAAGTGTTGATATTTGCTTGTGCCCATTTTCTCAAGCTTTTCTATTTATATTTGGAGAGAACATTTACATGGTTTTTTTTAGCTTGATTTATAATATCTAGTGCTTGATATCTCTATGTTCCTTGGACTTGGATTATTAAGTGTTAGGATACCCGTGTTTGAATATGCTTCGGAGTTCGGACAATGGTACTTCATGAAAAATAAAGAGTCGGAGCAAGCTATGATATTAATTATAGGCTGAGTAGTGATTTTATAAGGAAAAGGAGAGAAATCCCTTCTAGGTTGATTGCTTGGCCTAGTTGTTATGAATCTAGTGCCTGATATCTCTATGTTTCTTGGACTCGGGTTATAACTGTTAAGATACTCATGTTTGAATATGCTTCGGACAATAGTACTTTGTGAAGAAAATAAAGAGTTGGAGCTAGCTATGACATCAATTATAGGATTTCTAGGTTGATTGCTTGGCCTAGTTGTTTCGAATCTAGTGTTTGATATCTATATTGCTTGTATTTGGGTCTAAGTGTTAGATACTCGTGTTCGAATATGTATAGGACAAATGTATTTCATGAAAACCAAAGAGTCAGAGTTATCTATGATGTTAACTATAGGGTGAGTTGTGATTACTAAGGAAAAGGAGTGAAATCCTTTCTAGGTGGATTGCTTGGCCTAGTTGCCATGAATCTTGTGCTTGATATCTGTATTGCTCGGATTTGGGTCTAAGTTTTAGATACCTGTGTTTGAATTTGTATAGGACAAATGTATTTCATGAAAATCAAAGAGTCTTAGCAATCTTTGATATTAACAATAGGTTGAGTAGTGATTACTAAGGAAAAGGAGTGAAATCCCTTCTAGGTTGATTGCTTTGCCTAGTTGCTATGAATCTAGTGCTTGATATCTATGTTGCTCAGACTTGGGTCTAAGCGTTAGATACCCGTGTTCAAATATGTTTCAGACAAATGTATTTCATTAAAAATGAAGACTCGATGACCTGGTTAACATTTACGAACAATCGATCTATGACTCTGAATGTTAGAAACTGGCTGTGGTATTGTACTTTAGTTGAATCTTATGTCTTCCGTTTCAAGTTTCGAGCATGAAAAAATCGATTTTTGGATAGGTGAGGCGGAGGGCTGTAGTTCCATCTCTTCACAAGAAGTATTTGTCTGTTATGGTTGATCGGGTATTTTGCAAATGTGCCGAGAGATTAGTAGAGAAGCTGCAACCTTTTGCATTTGATGGCACTGCCGTGAACATGGAAGAAAAGTTTTCTCAACTGACTCTTGATGTTATCGGTCTCTCGGTATTTAATTATAACTTCGATTCGTTGACAACCGATAGCCCTGTCATTGATGCAGTTTATACTGCTTTGAAAGAAGCAGAATTACGATCCACGGACATTTTACCCTATTGGAAGGCAAGTTCTTCCTCATGTTCCCTTATTTGGCTTTTCTTGCTTTGATCTTTCGATGATGAATCAGTCGTTAATTTTCATTTGTAGATTAGTGCTTTGTGCAAGATAGTTCCGAGACAAATAAAGGCTGAAAAAGCAGTTACAGTCATTCGGAAAGCCGTTGAAGAACTTATTGTAAAGTGCAAAGAGATTGTTGAAAAAGAAGGTGAAAGGATCAACGAGGAGGAATATGTAAATGATGCTGATCCAAGTATCCTTCGATTCTTGCTTGCAAGCAGGGAAGAGGTGCGCAACTGGTCTTCACTTCTTCTTGTATGATTTCTTTGTTTGAAGTGTGAACACTTTGCTTCTTGTTCTTATTATGATGGCTCAATCTGTTACAGGTTTCAAGCTTGCAGTTACGAGATGACCTTTTATCAATGTTAGTTGCAGGTCACGAGACTACTGGTTCGGTATTGACATGGACATTGTATCTTCTAAGCAAGGTATTTTCTTTTCTATCTGCATTATATGTTGTTCAATATGCTACCAAATTGTCGGGTTGCATGTCAAAACTCTGCCGGTTGCAGTGTGAAAGTAATTCTGGTTTTTCCCGGGTTTAGGTCACACTGGTCAATCTAGGCACTGTCTCATGCATTACATTACTAAGGATTTGTTTTCATTTCGGGTCATTCAGTCTAACATTGACGGAAAATTACTTTTAACACAAGGCACTCAAGGTCCATCAATCTTCTTTTCTTCCCAATTTTTATTTTTTCGATTTTAACATTCTGGATTTGCTAGATAAACAAAGTTTAGAAAAACGAAAATGTGAGTAACTTCGCTCTATTCCTCCATTTTCTAATGCAGGATCCCTCGGCATTGGTAAAAGCACAACAAGAAGTCGACAGAGTCTTAGAGGGACGGAACCCTACCTATGAAGACATAAAGGATCTCAAGTTCCTAACTCGATGCATAACTGAGTCATTGCGTCTATATCCACATCCTCCTGTAAGTTGCGACCTTTCTAGTTTCTAGTAGACAACGAAGACAAACCTAGTAACTTCTCGCATATTTTCTCGATTAATTGACCTGTGTTTTATACTTTCTGGCTTCCTGTACTCGTAGGTCTTGATAAGGAGAGCTCAAGTTGACGATGTTCTTCCCGGAGACTATAAAGTTAAGGCTGGTCAAGACATAATGATTTCAGTATATAATATACATCATTCTTCACAGGTGCTTGCTTATTTTCATCATACTCGTAATTTTTTTTTTCTTTGAATTTTTTCCTGGTTATTACTCCTATGTTGTTCCGTTTCTTCATTTTTCTTAAAATGCCTGTGTTTGATACCTGTATCCGATGTATATAACCTAAAAGACCCCGCCAAATATATGGGAATACTTTAGAAAATTTTTTGAATATATCCAAATCCTCTGTGAAATACCTCATTTTCCGTTGTTCGCATCTTACGTATCAAATTGTACATGCACTATCTCTATGCTGAATTTGCAGACTGCATAACCGATCAACGTTTTGTTTCCTTCAAGTAGAATATTCTAAGTTTGAAAATAGGGAGTTTTACGATTCCTACCATCCGTTTTCTTGGACAGCAATAACCGATTTTCCGTCTTTTTCTTCTTTCCAGGTCTGGGAAAGAGCTGAAGAGTTTGTGCCCGAAAGGTTCGACTTGGAAAGCTCAGTCCCTAACGAATCAAACACAGATTACAGGTACGAAAAACAACCGTGTTTTACTAGTTTTCTCCCCGTCCACGATATCCTTCCCGCATTTGCATTGCATACTCTTCATCATATTATTACGGTAGAACATCTTCAGGTTCATTCCGTTCAGCGGGGGGCCTCGTAAATGTGTTGGTGATCAATTTGCTTTACTAGAGGCCATTGTTGCACTTGCAATTTTCCTTCAACGCTTGAATTTTGAGCTGGTTCCGGATCAAAACATTAGTATGACCACCGGAGCTACGATACATACAACAAACGTAATTTCTCTTCGTAACATTACCTCTTTTCGTTAACCATAAGATCTCTCATCAGGCACAGGTTGTTGACAATGTGCTTTTATTGCAGGGTTTGTACATGAAGCTCAGCCAACGCATGCCCGATATTAGTTCGTCAACTTCCAAGTAAATCGCAAATTATTTACTGTATCAAATCGTATCATGTTTATAGTCATAACTCATAATGCACCGTGTTTGAACGACGAACTATAACGAGTTTTTGCCATTCACGGTCTCGTGAATTACATAGGCAATAGGCGGAAGAGTAGGCCATGTTCTTGTTTTCTTTTCCCAATTGATACACTTCGATGTATTACTAATTCAAATTTGTGTCACGGGTCTATACTTTAGCATTTTGGCTGTTAAGGGCACGGACTGTGACATTTGCAGCTGGATATAGAGCAGGTTAAATTTTACTATTGGCCACTGTACTTAGCAAAAGTTGTAAATTTAATCTTCATACTTTCATTTGATCACTTTTAGTATTTTTACTTTTTAAATTTGAAAATTTTAATCCTAACCCAATAATAGTCATTAAATTTTGTTAAGTAAAGTTCTATTTTCAAAATCTGATGCACGAAAAATAAATCCAATTAATGGATTACCAACTATCATTTACGTTAAAATTAAAATTTTGAAATTCGAAAAAATTAAGGACTTAAATGAACTAATTAGAAAAAATGAATTAAATTTATATTGTACGCATAGTACATAACCAGTAATTGAATTTAACCAAATGAATTTAATTGCTGCTAATATTTGGATCAAGACTAAAATTTCAAAATTTGAAAAATACAAGGACTAAAATTGATATAATAAAAATATAGAAATTAAATTCACAACTTTCTTTAATTGCAGAGACTGAAATTGCAGAATTAACCTATTGAACACAATCAAACTACAAAACTTGTATTTATTGGAAAAAGTTGAAAGGTTCAAAACATATGATTTCATAAGCCAAGCAAGAACAAGCAACAATCTGTCGATATCAAGTTTATACAGATACAATCAAATATCGATCTCCGTTTCATCCGATAGGAGATGTTTTAGCAGCGAGATGAATGAGAGCTCGCTGGTGGTAACTAATCCGAAGCTTCTTGTACTTTTGTACAAAGGTACCCAGATCTATTTCCCTGTCAAGAAGTTGCCTGTTCACAATTTCTGATTCTTCTTCCGTCACATTCATTGCATCTACAAAGAAGAACCGTCTTTTATTTCTTATGTATCGAAGCCTTACCGAGCTTCTTATAGCAAATATACTATGTAACCATACCCATGTCAAACATATACCCCAATCAAACACTCATATCTGAGTCCAAGTAGGTGATATTATTAATACGTACCTTGAAGCCTATGCATAAATGATGCAGGGGAGTAGAACTTCAAAGTTTCTTCTTTCTGTCTATCGAGCTCGTTTAGTTTTTCCTGAGCGGCAGCCAATTCGGTTGTGCGGATAATCCTGCACTGATCACACGAAAGAGAGAGAGAAAAAGGGTTTTAGTATCGATATTACATGCATTAAATCGGTGACGTAAAACCGAAAATATGTTCAGAGAACCTCACCTGGTTTCTTAGCTCCATTATTTGTGGTTCTTTATCCAAATTGTTCCCTGTTTATCAAAAACATGTAAATGGGAATTTCTATGTATGAAAATTTATGGCATTATCATAATATTCATGGAATAAGAACTCACTAGCAAGCTGCAAAGTCTCGTTTCGGAGTTCATCTCGTATCTGGTAAAACATTAAATCTCTAATGAGTAAGAAACTGATGAAACACAGAGTAACAACAAACACGGTTGTATCGTCGCATGCATGTGTAGTTCAAATAAAGGGTATCGACAAATAGCTAAAATGCAACTGGGTTATGATGCCGACAAGGAATAGCAACGATCTGTGCGGTTTATGTTGAAATAGAACACCAAGGTGAACTGGATAACAGAATTTGGTATACTAACCACTATAGGTTTACTCCTAATTAAGTTTGAACATAAGACAATCTCTGAGACCAATACAACCATGAGATCATCTTTGCCTCGGTATTTCAAGTTGAGTTACTGAATAATCCCTTATAAAAGGGAGCGTAGTCCACTAAATTCTGAAACATTAGAACTTTATGAAACCTTATTTCCTTACCGTAATATACCTGCAGGCTACCGACAACTACTTATCTTCATAACCAGCATTTCGACATTCAAAATGGCAACAGCAGCACAAAAAAACTAGCAATATGAATCGACAATCTGTAATAGAAACAGACTATCAATCTTGCCAAAAAACCACTGGTTAACTGATACCCTTGTTTATGTTATGGTCTAAAAGGCGAACCAAAATTTGAGACTAGAAAAGTGGACTAAAACCAAGAACATGACGCATGGTGCAAAAGGACAAAACAACATGCAAATACAAAAGTGATTTTGTTACTTACTTTGTTTTGAATTTTAACTTGATCAACTGATAGTAAGAACTGATTGTACGCATCCTTATCAGACAAAAGCTTCCGTAATTCATCAACACTGAGAAAAATACGAAAGTGATTAGGATTTCGACAAACATTATTTAAGAGTAACCAAGATTACTCTGCCAATACTGAGACAGAATGCACAAACCAAACCCCTTACCTTTTGTCTTTTAAAAGAGCAATGACTCCAGCAGCTTCAGCAGGTGAAACCGGTGACGGAGAATGAGACCATTCTGCAGGCCTTTGCGAGTTGAAGCTGTTAGAAGCACTGCTACTCGGTGTTGCGGGTCGGGAAGAATTAGTGGAGCCAACAACAGAAGGCGGATACCACGAACAGGAAGAACCCTCTTGTGGATGTGGCTGAGCTTGTTGCTCGTGTGAATTCCTGCAACATGATCGAGCTTTCAGTGAAAGCAGTATACATATATATAAGCACACACAAGCAAATACATCACAAAACGATCATAATTGTGTGAGTTCTGACCGTATCATACAACTACAACCTTGACAGTCAACACAACTTCGTATAACCACATGACTTTTCAGAAAATTCTCGAGATTTTGACGGTGTTGCCCCCCATTGAAAAACCAACATAAGGTAATAGCACAAAAAAGAATACTTTGAAACATGTCCACATTTGTGAATTGTACATTAAAATGTCAAGCAATTAAGAGAAGCTCATCCTTATATCAAACTCCATGAAGACAAATATGTTATAAGGCTCTGTTTACGAACTATTTTCCATGAAACAAACATATTTTAAAAGTACCATGAAGACCCTGTACCAGAAGTCAGATTGCAATTTGCCCCATCTACAAAAGATGGGCAAATTAGTCCACCATTAAAGAGTAAATTGATAATTTCTATTAAAAATTTCATTCATTTGTATTGTTAAAAACTGATGAGTGAATAGAATAATATGACTGAATAGAATAACCCAACAATGACATGTGTATTGACCTACATGAACCAATTTTTACCAGTAGAAATGAATGAAATTTTTAAGAGCATCTAGTTAGTTCTTTAATTTAATGTAAATGACTAATTTAACTATTCTTTTTTAGTAGAAGAACAAAATGTAATCTGACTCCTAGTGATTGATCTCTATGCTTCTAATTTACCTTTTTCGTAAAAAAAGCACCAATGCAACAAAAATTCCCCAAATTATTCCAACTAAAAACATTTTTTATACTACAAATGGCAATAACCCAATTGTTCAAATTTTAATCCCTGATCATGGAAGAGACCAACAAACAAAAGGTAAATGATGATTCTAAATATACAATTTATATTAAAAATGAAAGGAAATAAGATTAACTAACACGATAAACCCTAAAAATAAAACAAACTCAGATTTAATTTCACGGAAATTATAATTGAAGTCAAAATCACAGCCAATTGAAAATTAAATAAGAAAATAGATTAAAGAATTAAATAAGAACAGCACCAGAACTTGAACATAGCTCGAGCAGGGAGGCTCCTTGATCGTCGGATAATCAAAAAATGAACCCAATCGATAGAGTAAAAAAATAAGAAAACAAATGCTTTTGATTGAGTTGAATCTTCCACGAAGAAGAAAAGATGCACTGTCTTGTTTTTATATAGTTTTAAGATTATTTTTTGGAGTGGGCCGGGGACGGGCGGGTGTTAAAATGTAAAAGGGCCAAAACTCTTCGGCCTGTTTTCCAAATTTTGAAGCCCGTCTAGGGCCACCCCTCTATTAAAAAAATAGAAAACTAATCCTTATATATTTTGAAATATGCAAATTAATCCTTCTTTCAAATAATAACGTGGAAAATACTGAAAATTAGTTTTTATGGGTAAATTATAAAAATGGCCACCCAATATGCCTTTCGTTCTATTTTGGTCACTTAACTATTATTATTTTTATTTAGTCACTAAACTTTCCGAAATTAAATATTTTAATCCCTTTGAGTTGATGTGGGCTTTTTTTATTGGTATAGTAACAAAATTACCCTCTAATATTTGCACATTCCATTAACTTGATCCTAAATATAAAAATTTTAACAAATTCAGCCTTCAATATTTATAAAATTTATTATTTTAGTTCTAATTCTAAAACGTTAATAAATTTGGCCCTCAAATTTTAAAAAATCCACCAATTTATTACCAACTCTAAATTTTTTTAAATATTTTAAAAAAGATAATCCTTTTTAGTCCTTTATTAACTCCAAATTTTTTTAAATTTGATTTTTTTATGGAATTTATAACTTTTATGATTAATTTAGTAACATTTTTAGTTCAATTTGACAAACTAATATAAAGTAGGATCCAAATATTAATTTGGTAAAATAAAATTAAATAATTGCAATATCTAAATATAAATAGTATCTAAATATTAGTTAAGTAAGAAAAATAAACTTAAATAATTACAAGATCTAATACAAATTAAGCAATTAACTTATTTTACTTTTCTTTAAACTTTGGTGATTAAGATTATTCCAATTTTAAAAATATTTTATTCAAAATGGACTAAACTTACTTCTTCTTTTTTGTGAAAAAATAAACAGAAAATCACATCAAATTAAAAAGATCAAAAGCACCACTCGCTTTATCTTGTTGAAAGATGTCCGAGATTTCATAAGAAACGGAATCGAAGGTTTGAAGGCTTGATTTTCACGTAAGACCCCAACTTGACCAAGCAATCTGCAATTTATTATTTTCTCTAGATATGTTTTATTTAAATACTTGACCCATCAACATTTATTTAAAATCTGAATTTGATTACTCTTCACATTTAATTTGAATTTTACCATTAGAATTCGACTTAATTAAATTATTCATTGAATATTTCAATAATTTTTTTTATTAATAATAGCGGACTGAATTTATTGAGGAGTAGAGTACAAAACAAATTTAAAAGTTATTGTACACATAATCTATACTAAGCATATAATATTACTCTAACGTAAATATTAAAATAATGTTAAGATAACTATATAAAAATTTCTAATAAATAAAAAATATATAATTATTAAATATTAAATTAAAATAATATAAAAATTACTTTTAAAATAATATGGGTGGACAAAAAATAAGATGGATAGTCTTTTACAAATATGAGCAAATTTAAATAAAATTTTAGACTCATATTTCGAATTAGACTAGATTTAAGCAAATATAAAATATTTTAATATTATGCTTAAATTTCGCTCGGACTCAACCCAACCCGACCCGACCGACCATGAATTCAACTATGTTAACTTTGGTAATTTCATTTTACTTTGGAAAGTAAATATAAGTGATGTTTTACATTTATCAAAAATAAAAAGAGTCCAAAATTTTCTAACATAATTGATGGAAATAACCTCATCCAAATCAGTCATAAAGTCAATGATGAAGAATCTTCTACACTGCTAATTAACGCAGCTTTTTGCTCCCTTAATTCCTCAAAATATCTATTCAAGATAGCTTTTTGCTCTTTGTTATAGCTTTTTCTCCCATAAATTGACAAACAGATATTCCAAAGTTAAAAAGTCTCTAACGGGAATACAGAGATAAAAAAAAATGGAGCGGGAGAATCAACATGGAGAAGAAGAGTATTTGCAGTACCAAATTCAGAATGGGGTTTGCGGGAAAGTGATGAGTGATGAACAGGTAGAGGAACTGAAGAAACAGATCGTTGCCTATTCAGCCATTTCTGAACAGCTTGCCGAGTTGCACAAATCCATGTCTGCCCGCCACGATTTTACTGGTTCTCTTCTCTCTTGCTTCTTTTGTTTCTTTCGACATGTTCCCCAGTTGAGTTCACCATTTGGATTCTTATTTGATCCAAATCGGCAATTTAGGTTTTACAGAAGCAAAAGTGAAAAAAAGAGCTTTCATTGAAGGCTGCAGTTTTCTCTTTGAGAAGATGAAGATTTTAAAGAAAGGCCACGTTTTTTTAGATGTTGGATTTTTAATTTATTCATTTATTTATTTTTAATATAATTTTGTTTTTTTAAGTAGCAAATGTTGTTGGGAATTTTCATTAATTTCTAAAAATAAACATCAAGCAGTTTCTAGAACAAAATTTTATATAAATATTATTTATAGTATTTTACAAACATTTTAAAAATATTGTTATGTTGGGTTTTTTAAAATATTTTATATGTAGATGGTCGGATTGTTTATCCAATCTTAAAAATTTGTTTGAAAAGTGCAAGGGTTTAGTTAAAAATATAGATTAAAAATGGGGTTGGATAAAAAATAACTTCCGTTTTTTAAATGAGTTGGGCCTCAGGTGGTGTTTTTTGGTTTCAGCTTGGCTTAAATCAGTTGTTTTGTTGTTGTTTTGCTATCATTTCGTTATTATATTGTTGTTATTATTTTGATATTATATAACTCTTGTTTTATTATTAACTTTGTTATTATTTTAGACATTTTTGCTTGATAAGATGTAATTATTTTAGTATTATTTAAATTAATTTAATACGAGTGGGTCTGAATGGATTTGGGTTTAGTATTTTTAATTTGGGTTGAGCTTAGGTAGAATTTTAGATTTATTTTTTGAGTCTGATCTTAACTTAAAATCTTGTATCAACCGACCCATAATCAGATTTAATTCTACTTTATAGAAATAAATTGTGAGAATCGTAAAATTGTATTTCCTTTTTGTATGACTAGTCTATCATATTGCTTAATGCTTACCAAATAAATAACAGGTTTTGTTTCCGATTTTGTTCCTCGTACTGCATCTGGTCTAAGTACCATAGAGTTAAAAGCTTAGAGAAAATCGTTGGCTGGCTGCCTTAGTCCTATCATCAATTGCTGTTTTGGTTTCAGGCATAAGGTTGGGAAATCTATACTGTGATCCAATATCAGCCTCTTTTGGGCACAAGATCACTCCTAGACAGCGATGGACTCCAACGCCATTACAACTTCAAATTCTAGAGAATATATATGAGCAAGGAACCGGGACACCAAGCAAGCAGAAAATCAAAGAGATAGCATCTGAACTAGCACAACATGGTCAAATTTCTGAAACTAATGTATATAATTGGTTTCAGAATCGTCGTGCTCGTTCAAAAAGAAAATTTCAGGTCTCTACTGGTTCAGCCAATGCTGAACCTGAACCAGATGTGAGCACAAAAGAGAAAAAGACCAAACCAGTAGGTCTGGACTTCATTGACAGCTTCTCACAAGGGGTTGAAAGCTTCTATTTCCAAGGTTCTGAATCAGGTACTAAAATGTAGCATTTGGTCTTGTGTCGAAATCATAACTTTCCTTTTTTTTAAAAAGTTCTTTTTGCAGGGATTGATCAGTTGATGGGTAAAGAGGAATCTTCACGAGGCTATGATCCTTACAATAATTTAGTTGAACAATTTGGGTTATTAGGATGATGTCTTGCGGTTTTGTCTTAGGGCCGAACATGTTGGATTTATTTCTGTATTTACTTTTATTTAATGAAAAATAATTTAGTCAACTGAAAATAAGAAAGTTTTTTCTATAAAATAATTTACTCTTTTAAAAAGTATAGTGGTTTTATTTTTATATAAAAATTAACAAATCAAAATTATTATTATATTTATAATATATTTTTATTTTAAAAATATTTAAAATTAAAAAAATATTATAATTTTCAATATTATTTAATATATATGTAATTATCTATATCTAATCATATAATAAATTATTAATATAATTTTTTTTATTTTAATAAATTATTTAATAATTTAATTATAATTTTAAATAATATTCTTTATTGAAAAATATTTAATATTAATATTTTAATAATAAATATTTATTACAATTATAACTATATTAATAATAAATGTTTTGTAATATAAATGTTAAAATATGTCATAAGTCAATATACTCTTCACCAATTTAGAATTTAATATATATATATTTTTATTTTTAAGAATTTAGTCCCTCTACTTTTTAGATTTGAAAATTAAGTCCAATTATTATTAACATTGTTATTTTTTTCAATTTTATTGATATCACATTTTTAAATAAAAAATATTTGATATTCATGTAACTAAAAAATATCGTTATAATGATCATTAATTTAACAAAATATTTTTAATAATGCTAATAATTGAACCTGATTTTTTATATCTAAAAAGTATGACTAACCCAATGATAAAATTACATTGACTAAATTTCAAATTTACGAAGAGTACAAGGACTTATGACATATTTTAACCTAGTATAAAAATATGATATTTTAATTATATAAATATGAGTATTTGTTTAAATAATACTTAACATCATTTATCATTTACAACTCTAATGTGTCAATATGTACTCTCATATATATATAATATGTAATTTAAATTAAGTTTTAATCAAGAATTATTTATTATTATATTTATATATGGCATTGATTTTTACAACATATTTTTTTATTATAATATAAATTTCGATTGTTTAAAGGAAATTGCACTCTAATATTTGTTTAAAGAACAATGTAAAATTTAAATTTATAGATATAAAATAAACTCAATTAAACAATGAAAATATAAGAAAATCTCATATGTATATTTGTTTCATTAAAAATAATTTTTCTAACATATTTTCAAAAAACCTGCCAAATAACATAAAATATTTTACACAGATTTATCCAAACACTAGAAAATATTAACTTTTTCGGAAATCATTTTTCGAAAGTCGTTTTCAATGAAATAGACAGATTAGGATTTCGAAATTGAGTCTTAATGAAAACGATAGTCATTAAATATACTAACTTTTTTTGTGTGTGTGAAAGTAATATGTGAAAATGGTAAGCTGACATGTATTGCACATGGAATAATATGTTTGATGCATCAAATTTTGAAAATAATATAACAACTTAATGAATTTAATAATTGTCATTTGGTCAGGACTGTAAATAATTAAATTAAAGTACAAGTATTAAATCCACAACATATTCAAAATACAGGGTCTAATAGCAGAATTTGACCTTTTTTCATCTATGATTGTTTTTTTTTTACAAAATCCATTATTTATTTATATGGCCATAATAGAAAGTGGGTGATTAATGGGGTCCATGTTTATCATCTACACCCATCACTAAGGGTGATAATAAATAAGCAAAGAAGGGTGACATAGAGGAGCAGCGAATATGCCAAGTTGACGGTAGAGAAATGCTCAGTCCCTCCACCATCCCTTCTCTTTAATCATTTACATTCTCTCCTAATTTTTATGGGTAAATTACACCATTAGTCACTAAATTATAAATGAATATTTTATGTTAGTCACTTAATTAAAAATATTACAATTTGGTTATTAAACTATTCAAAAATTTTCATTAAAATCACTGAACTATTCAGAAGCTTTTACTTAAGTCACTAGACTGTCAAGTGTTTTTTTTTTTAAGTTCCACCAACGATCTCTAAGCGATTATTTGACCATCGGTATGGTGGATTAATACCCATCGATGAGTAGATTTTAAATCCAAGTTTGAATTTTGGTTCGTAAATTCATAACGTCCAAAGCAATTTCATAAAAAAAATTAAATTGTAAAAGAGAAGTGGAAAGAGAGCTTTCGATTGGTGTAGGCAATGTAAATAAAGAAAGTCATATATAGTTTTTAATTTTCCATTGACTATAATTAAAACTTTTGAATAGTTCAATGATCAATTTGTAATTTTTTAAAGTTAAGTGACCGGAATGAAAACTTACTTATAGTTTAGTGACTAATGATATAATTTACCCACTTCTTATTTATTAATTTATCGTTTCCTAAAAAAGTATATTATATCTCTTCTCCACATCATTTAAATTATTGTTTACCTAAACCCAAATGGCCCCATGATTTATATCTCGTCCAGGTTGAACCTTAGAATATACCCATGTTTAAATTATTTTATTTTGTTTTTTTATTCTCAAATAGTTTTACCTAATTAAAAATTCTCACGTCAACACAAAATTAATTTAATTATTTAAGGAAGACGGTGAAAATTTTTTCTTCGTCTCTTTTATAGTCTTTTAACACGAATCCTTGTGGGGTTCATAATTGTTCCTCCCAATAATATGATTGTTAGGATTGCAATTTGAGTTTGTGTTGAGAGTCCAAGAAAAAAGGTCAACTATACATATAGTCACTCAACTACAAAATATTTTCATTTCAGGCACCCATGTTACATAGCGATGTCAATTGGGCGGGGCGAATACAGGGGTTTCATCCTAGTCCCTGCCCTGCAACCCATTGCGGGTACGAAACTCAAAACCATCCGTGTCCTACAACCCACGTTGGTCCTCAAACCCACCTAATCCCCGCTATACTCGCCCAGCAACCCACTTCATACGATATATTTATAAGTATTAGTTAAATAAATATAAATCAATTTTTTTTATGAACAAAGTATGAAATACCTGTCTTCCAAACTCCCACCACATATGTGACATTATTTCAACTGTCACCATTTAAAAAAAAATGTCGTCACGACCCTTTAATTGGTAAAAAAATTATAACTTCAACACTAGTTTAAAAATCTCAGAAAATAAAATCCTTACATAATATCCAAATACAAACAATGTCTCAAATACATCATAGCAGTGAATGCAATACAAGTGCAAAATAGCAGTGAATGTGAGTTGAGTACGGTTATCAAAATTAATTTTTTATTTTTTAAATATACTTATTATAATATACAGGGCGGGTGGGGATGAGGTGGGTACAAGGTTATACCTACGCCTGTCCCACCACCCATTACGGGTCTAATTTTGTTCCCATCCTCACCCCACTACCTGCGAAACCTGTATCTATCCTCGTTCAATTGAGTGCAAAGTAGGGCGGGACCCCGCGAAACCCGCCCCACTGACACCCCTAACGTTGCATAGTTCGTTCATTTTTAAAAATGTCATGTTAGATTTCCATTTGAGATTTTAACGTAATGACCAAAATAAACGAATTATGTAATGTGAATGTCTAAATTGCAAACTTTTATTGATAGAATGATTATATGTGCACTTTACCCAAAAAGGAAAACCCTTTAATATTTTACTCTTTTCTAAACTAGTTGTTTAAGTGAAAACAAAATAAAACATCCACCATGTGATGGATGTACCAACTCAAGTATTGTTAAAACAATGGCCTTATTTAAATCATTAAAGGGGTTGGGCACATTGGAGGGTCCTGATTCATGATCTAGAAAATCAAGATTTTATGGTAGATATTGAACTTCAGTAAGACATGATGTAGCTTTCAGTGAGTCCTTGTAAAGCACTGGTTAATTTGCACTATATATGAACCACAGCATCCCTTTAGTTATCTTTTCTTATATTCCATTTTTCTTCTTCTTCATTTAGGATTCAACGATTCTCTTCCCTTTCATGACCACGAGTATGTCTCGTAGCTGCTCTCACTGTGGAAACAACGGCCACAACTCTCGTACGTGCGGTGAAGTTGTTGCCGGTGATGCAAGCAATGGCAGCGGTGGAAGTGGAGGAGGAGAAGAGAAGGGTATCATGTTATTCGGTGTTCGAGTCATGGAAGGGTCGTTCAGGAAAAGTGTTAGCATGAATAATCTTTCTCAGTTCGATCAACCTCAGGTTTCTAACGCCGATGCTGGCTATGCTTCTGATGACGTTCTTCATGGATCTGGAATAGGAAGAAGCCGTGAACGCAAGAGAGGTATAATAATTCAAATATTCATGATCGAATTACATATTAATGAATAGATTAATGTTGATTTTTTAGTTTTTATTTTGAAATTTTGATTTTGTTTATAGGTGTACCATGGACGGAAGAGGAACATAAATTATTTTTATTGGGGTTGCAAAAAGTAGGGAAAGGGGATTGGAGAGGAATTTCAAGAAATTTTGTGAAGACACGTACACCGACCCAAGTGGCTAGTCACGCTCAAAAGTATTTTCTTAGGCGAAATAACTTGAATCGGAGGCGTCGCAGATCTAGTCTTTTTGATATAACAACTGATTCGGTAAGTATCTATAAATATTTATTTAAATTTGATTTTCATTATTAATCTTAGACTTATCTAAGGGTCGAGTCAGGTCCTAACAAAATTCTAGATTTGTTTATAGGTCCGGGCTTGACCCGACCCATGGATAGGTATCATATTCAATCCTACGGTTCATAAATTCTAATATATTTGATTTTCGTGATGAATCCTGCAGTTCATAAATTCGACCATATTGGAAGAAGATGAAGTCGCCCATCAAGAAAACGTTTCGTCACCACAGATGAATGGATTTTCTATGCCGACAACGTTTCCGGCAACTCTAAGTTTGACTGATTTATCAGTAACAGAAAATAATAACTCGAAGGAGAATCTCATATCAAGGCCGCCGAGCCCCAAAGCGAACACCTCTTCTTATGTTATCTGTCCAATACCGGTTCTTCCCGCTCCTCCATCATCGAAAATGGCTGATCTTAATTTAAACCAGAAAGCCGAAGAAGACCGTTTACCTCTATCGCTAAAACTCTCGACACCATCCGCCGATGAGCAATCAACAGCAGCGGCACACTCGTCTACTCTCGTCGTCATGTCAAATGGGGATAACAATAGCATCATCAGCGTTGCTTGAAAATTAAATGAAGTAAATAATTAGGTGAAAAAATTATTGGAGTATTTGGTAATTAGGTGAAATTCCTTGTTTTGTACAGCATAATTATTACTGAGATTGCATTAGAGTGAAAAAAAAAAATATTAGAGTATTGGGTAATTAGGTGAAATTCCTTGTTTTGCACATCATAATTAGTGCAGCAGGAGTCTAAATTAAAGAAAAGTGGGGTTGTCTTCTCTTTAATTTTGTGGGTTGTATGTAAATTTGATCATGGTCGGTATAAAATTTTAGGTCTATTTTTTAGGTTCGTGTTCGGTTCGCTTAAAATTTTATCCAAGCTTGATTTAGTCTACTTGTATTAATTTTTTTATATTATTTTTTATCTAAAATCAAATACACTACAAACATCAAAATAAATATTTCCGAACAATTTGAGAATACATTAAAAAGAATATTTATATTTAAATAATACTAAAATAATTACAACTTAGCAAACAAATGTCTCTAAAATAGTAACAAAATTAATAATTATATAATATCCAAACAATAACAACAATATAATAACAATATAATAGCAAAATTGTAACAAAACAGCAACGAAATAACAACAAATCAACTTATTCAGGCTGAGCTTGGGCCAAAAAATCCTATTCAAAGCTCGACCCATTAAGAAAATGAGCATTATTTTTTGTCCAAACTCATTTTTTTGTTTATATTTTTATCAAAGCTCTTCCACTTTTGAATCTAAATAGATGAACCGATCAGTATGGTCTGTTTGGTTCCCTTTGTGGGCGAAATCTCTAATGGGATTTAGGAATTTTGACAAATTAAAAATAAAAATATGTAACTCGATATTCTTATATTTACGTGATTGCCATTTTAACACATACCCAATTTTTTAGACTGTTTGCTCATACATTCAAGGGCAAAGTAAGAAAATTTGTTTAGGAGGCCGAAATTAAATTGTAATTTTTATAATACTAAAAATACAATTTCATCATTTTAATAGTCTTTATCTTTATAATTTTTAAAGGATTAAATCAAAATTTTTATCATTTTAGGGGGCAAAATAAAAATTTATCTTTATTAATTCTAAATTTAAAAATTTCAAAATAACTAAATATAAAAATTTCCATTTTAGGGATGAAATCTTACGAGCCCCGGTTTCACCCCTGCAGACATCACTCGAGTAAATCAAAGCTGTATACACAAATCTTATTATATATTTTAAAAACACGTTTTTTTCATTCATTGAAAATTTTAAAATTAATTATAAAAATATATTATTTATTATATATTTGAAAAGTCATTTCAAAGAGTCATATACGTAATAACATGTGGTATTTTTAAAAACATTTATAACATTTATTATTTTAGTTTTATTTTTTTTAAATAAACTTTTTTGTATTTAAGGATTAGTCCTCTCAAATTTTTTTTCCTTATTTTCTCATCTTCTTTTAATATATATTTGTTTTATGATTGTTGTTTGAAATAAATAAAAATTTTAAAAGATATAAAAAAAAACAACAACATTTAAGAAAAACTTTTAAAAAAATAATATTGTGAATTTTTAAAAAAAATTAATAATAATAAATAATATAAATTTAGGGTTGGGTTTTGTAAACTAAAAATTTAAGTGTTAGAAAATTAACTATTGAATTTTTATTGATAAATTTTATAAATGTTGAATTTATATTAATAAATTGTTTGTTAAATTAGTAAATATAATTATATTGTTTGATAAAAGTAAGTATTGATTTTAAAAAAATATTTATTTTTAATTTTAATCTTATTAATATAATATTTTATATTGTTTTGGATAAAAGATGCATATGCTAATTTAAAAATCTCATTTTTAAAAAGATATTTTATTTTATTTTTTAAATAAAATAAAACCAACTTAGGTCCTGTTTGGCAATTGGCTGATTGTTGATTGTAGTGATTGGTTTGACCAACTCCAACTGATTCTATTAACTATTTATCTAAAAGTGTTTGATAAAATGTAGTTGATAGTTGAAAGCTGATGTAAACTAACAAATAAGGGCATGACATATTTTATTCTTAACTATTTATTTGTTTATAATACTTTAGTATTTATTGCGTGAAATTATTGAAATAAATCACTATTACCAAGGAATTAAAACATCCATTACGGAAATTAATTAGTGAAGTTTTTGAAAATTTAAATAAACAAATTTCTTAAGTTCCTTATTTGCAATTTTCTTAAGTTGCATAAGAAATCATTTTACACGAGTAAATTGAAAATAAATTAAGAGTACATAAATTAATTAGTGAATATTTTTTAGAATGAAGACTACTAATATCTTGGCACCCCTATTAGGTTTGAGAGCATGTGGCAAAGGGAGTAATTTTTTAGCAACGACGGTCAAATATATCATTCCAATATCTCATTCCCAATCAGCTTTAAAAAAAGTTATTCATCCCTGCGCTTTTTGTTTTTAAGGTTTTAGTTCAACAAGCTCTTGCAAACCTCCATTTATCAAATACTACAATTAGAGGGTTTGACTACACAATTCTCCATTTGTGCCCAATTAGTTAAAAAGGGCATAAAACTCTGCTTACCAAACATCATCTTAATATTTTGTATATTAAGTGATAAGTAGCTACTACTTAGTTATCTTATTAACACTTTTTATTTAAAAATTTACATTAAGTAAAATAATTAAAATAATAATTAAACACATTTAAAATATTAAAAAATACACTTTTACCTAAAATAAAAATTATTAGAAAATAAAAATAAAACTCTGAATTGCATTCTTTAAATAAATAATAATATTACAAAAACAAATTTTATGTTTTCTATTTCTTCTTTTTCCCTTTTAAATTTAATATTTTTTATTGCCTCCACGTTACCATTTGTTAGGTTTTTTAGGGTAATTTATTTTAAAAATAGAGTTTATTATATACTTTCTAATATTGTAGCTTAATAAAATTGTACCCATTACTAATTATTTTATTATTTAATTTACTTCTTAAAAAATAAAATGAAAAAGATAATATTATAAAATCTGAAAATTCTAAAAGTAAAAGAGATTAATAATGATGGAAATAGGGATAGTTTTCATATTGTTACACTGATATAAATAATAATGTGCTTAAATTTAATGTATTTAAAATTAATTTATCTTACCTACTTAATATTTTCATTTATTAATAGTTAAATTTTTTATTTATAATACCAAATTTGTGTTTATAATTTAAAAAAGTATTTTTTTTCCTTTTAACTCTTATAACTCATTTATGTTATTATAATAATTATTTTAGAAATTTATTTTTTATTTTTTATTTTTTAATAAATTCATTTTTTTAAAACTTTTATCATTTTTCATTTATTAAGAATTTTAAAATTAATTAAAAATATGAAATATATTATTTTATTATATATTTAAAAAATTATTTAAAAAATTATATACTTAATACTCGTTAAAATGCTTAATTAACAAGAGGTATATTTAAAAATTATTATTTTTTGTTTTATTTTTTTAATTTCAAAATTTTATATTTAAGGATTGTTTTAAAAGGAATAATTTCGTTAGGTTTTGATTTATTATATTTAAGGATTTTTTCTTTTAAGGATTGCTTTAAGAAACACATTTAAAAATACTATCTAAACTATTGTTTACACGACATGTGTTTAGTTTTTTTGTTGACACATATAATATTTTTGAACATTTATTTTATGGTAATTTATATATTTTATAAAATTGTTTACACGACACATGTTTAGTTATTTTGTTGAGATGTGACCTTTTCTAAATATTAATTTTATAATAATTTATAAGTTAAATATGGTTCATAAGTCGCTTTGAATTGGATCGGATCAAATTAAATTTAAGTAAAAAAATTTCTTAATCATAAATTTAAAAAGAACATAATACAAGTCTAAAGAGAAGCGTTAAAATGATGAAATTTGTGACTAATAAAGAGTTTAAATTGTCATTACACCAATAAAAAGAAATCACGTCAGTACTTTCATTAAGTCAAATTTTAAACAACTGTTAATATTCAATGACCAAAAAATTTGATTCTGAATAGTTTAGTAACAAAAAAAAAAGAAGAAGTTTAGTGACCAAAATAGAACACAAACAATACTTTAGTTACAATTTTTGTACTTTACCCTAAAAAGAATATGAAATTCATGATTTAGTTCAAACAAAAGAAATAAACAAACATAAAGTTATTCATAAAATTATTCATAGGTATTTACAATATGTTCCCTATAGTAATTGGGTTCATGAATTATAGCCACCAAACAGAGCAACAAGGTACGTTACCAAGGTTTCATGATTACCTTATCCCACACAACTTGTTTACTATTCAATACCCTTATGAAAAATTAATTATATCAGAGTGTTTCCATTTTGAATTTGATAAATGCATTAATCGTAAAGTATGTGTTTGTGAATGCCCTATAAAGCTACCTAATGTTGATTGAAAAATTGAAAATGATATTTAAAAAAAACAATTGCTTAATTACAATGTTGATTTCAAATTACAAAAACTAAAATCACTACAACACGAATTTCTTTTCCCTTTTCAGAATCGAATCATAATATTCTGATATAAAATTTCTATTTGAAAAGGATTTTGCTGAAATTATAGAAACATTTAAACACTAATGTTGAAATTTAAAAAGAATAAAAAAAAGCATTTGTTGACAATGGAAGAACAAAATAGAAGAAATATTGAATGATCTTCTATGTCACTTAGCAACCATCTTGGCAATGAAATCATCGTATTTGAGCTTCCCATCGGAGCTAACATCGACTCCCTTGATCCAATCATCGAACTCCGTTGGCTCCAGCTTCTCCCCAACGCTAGTCAAAATGTGTTTAAGATCTGACACCAGGACGAAGCCGGTCGCCTCCTTATCCAGCACCTTGAACGCATCACGCAACTTCTGTTCGAACGGCTCCGTTTTTAAGTGCTTCTCCATTAGCCCCATAAAGCGTGAGAAATCGAAGGGTGTGGTTAACTTCTCTTGAGCCACGATTTCTTTGAGTTTAGCTTGGGTGGGGTTACCGCCTAGGGACCTCATTAAGACCCCGAGCTCCGTCGGAGCTATCTTGCCGTCGCTGTCGGTATCAAAGAGAGTGAAAGCCTCTTTCATAGCGTTTTTCTGATCTTCGGTGAGGCCCATTTAGTCAGATAAGGAAGACAAGAAATTTTTGTTTCAGAATTTTGGTTAGAATGTTAGAGAATTGAATTGTTGGGCATAACGTATTAACAGCCTCTTAACTCGTAAAACAGTGCAAATAATAGAGAGATGAGGAAGAAAGGCTAGTGAAAGAGGCCAAGAGAAACTGTTTACATTTTGACTATTTCCTTCCTATTTTTCTGATTGCCATCACCCTCGTCTCCTTCATTTTACATTTTAACTACCTGTTTTTGCTTTATATATATTTTCGTATTTTGTAATGTATTTCCTATGAAAATTAAATATATAATATTATAATTTTTAAATATTAAAAAATATTTTGAATTCTTTATGTTATATTTTTTTATAGAAAAACTATGTAAAATTATTAAACATCAAATAAAAATAATTTAAGAAACACATCTTAATATTATTTACTTTAAAATATATCTTAAAGAAAATATGTATTATCTAATTAAAATAAATAATTTTGTGAAAATTTTAAAAGTAAAAAAGTATGCTCTCAAAAAAGGTAAAATATAACTGAATTTACCCTCCTTATAGTTTAAGGTTCCATGCAAAAAAATAAATAAATAAATAATAAAGAAAAATACTCTACTCTTTATCATCATCTTCGAATATAAAATTCTATTTTTTTTCTCTTCATTAGTCACTCACTAAATAAAAAGGGAGAAAAATCAAATTCAGAATTGGAACCCTATTTATCTTTTTATTTTATTTTATTTTTAATTTCAAACTTTTTATATTTAAGTATTGTTTTAAAAGTAATAATTTCGATTTGCTTTAAGAAACACATTTAAATGTATTTTCTAAACTATTGTTTACACGACATGTGTTATGTTTTTTTGTTGACACATGAAATCTTTTGAGCATTGATTTTATGATAATTCATAAAATTTAAAAAATTATTTCCATGACACATGTTTAAATTTGTTTGACATGTGGTATTTTTAAATATTAATTTTATAATAATTTATAAGTTAAACTTATTAACTTAAAATTCTTTGACTCGATCCGACTCGATCTGACTTGACTCGATCGAATGCTCACCCCTAGTCATATGCATTGTGTATGATTTTATGCGTTTAATATTTAATTAATTTTAAATATTATATTTTTAATTACAATAATTAATATATATAATAATATTTCTTGTTTGAATTATTGAATATAATTAAAATATAATAACTTATTCAAATATTATAATAAAAAATTTTAAATCTTAATTAAAGAATTTTTAACCTATATACATTACTATGTTTCATGGTTAAAGCTCTATGCAAGTGATAGCTTTATTTTAAAATGAGTACAATTTTTTACTTAATAATTATAATTGTAATTTTAATTATCTTTAAATACATAATTATCATAAAATTATGTTAAATCATATTTATTTTTAAATATATAATTATCACAACTTCTATTTTATTTTAACTCTTTAACTAATAATTTTAAATTAAATACTATAATTGTTTTTAAATATTAATTTAATAATATGATAAAAAATAAAAATATTTCCTTTGAGTTCAATTTTTTTCAAATTAATATATTTATATATTATTATATTTTTTAAAAATAAAATAAAATACAATATTTTATCATTTCTTATAAATTTCTATAATAATAATTATTTAATATTTCAAAATTTTCAATTTTGATAGATAATTTTTTAAATGCACTCATAATTATCACATATATTATTTATTTTTAATTATATTTGAAGGAAAATCTATATTATCTAATTACAAAAACTAAATTTGTGAAATTGTAAAAAATAAAAAAAAATACACTCTGAAAAAGCGCATATTGTAACGGATCTTACATTCCTTATAGTTGAAACTCCCATGCAAAAAAAAAGGAAAAAATAAATAAAAACACTCACTCTTTATTATCATCTTTGAATACAAAATCCAAAATTTTTTCTCTTCATTAATCACTCACTAAATAAAAAGGTAAAGAAGAATTAAATCCAAAACTGAAACCCCATTTCTCAAAAGTTTCCATTGAAAAATTGATTTGATTTTTGAGTGAAATCGTTTTTGCGATATTGGTATATAGTAGAAGATCAATGGCGGTTCCATCGGCGGTGACGTTACCGGCGTCGACGGTTTCATTATATGTCGGAGATTTGCATCCCGATGTCACCGACGGCACTCTCTTCGACGCTTTTAATGAGTTTAAGGGAATATCGTCTGTTCGTGTTTGTAGAGATTCGTCGACGGGAAGGTCTCTTTGTTATGGCTATGTTAATTTCAGTTCTATTCAGGATGGTATGATTTGTTGTTAATTTTAAACTATCTAATGTTTTCATTTGGGTTTTGATTTAAATATGACATTTTTTCACTAATTTTATCTTCTAAGAATTTTCTGTTCTGATTGATTTTTAAATCTCTGTTTAGATATATATTTTTAATTCAATTAGTATTTAAAATTATGTTATTTGATATGTATATTGTTGACTGGAGTTTTCGAAGAAAATTTTGAAGTGATGTCTATCAAGAGTTGATTAATCCTTCAATGAATTTTTATTATTTCGGATTGAGCCTAAGTTTTGCTTAATGATTTTATAAAAAGTTTAAGTGCTTGAAAATATATATTATTGGAGTCTGATGATGTACCTACCAAAAGGAAATAGTGATCATTTGCCATTGATAAACTTTGACTTTGGACCTATAACATGTTCAATTTTTAGGGAACTAGATCAAGTAGTACTACGCTTCCCCATAATGACCTATATGCTATATAGGTTGGGGGCGTACACAGTCTATTTCAATAAATTGTTCTTGTTTTGTGAATCCGTAGTATTATTGTTATTATTGTGTTTTAAAATTATCTATCATTGAGTATTATTTTGCTATAATAAATAACTTCGGAGGAAATGCATTAGTGAAAATTTCCCACTATCATAAAAAAAAAATTAAATTTAAAATTAATGTCTATTAAATCATAGCTAATTGACATGATTAATACATTTCTCCAAATAAAAAAAATTGTCAATGAGTTAACCTTTATGCATGGTTCATGTTTTTTCTTTTTGTGGTATGGCTTAGCACATTTTGCAATGGAGAAAATGAATCACAGCATGCTTAATGGGAAAATGATAAGGGTGACATGGTCACTTAGAGATCCTGATGCAAGAAAAAGTGGAGTTGGAAATGTGTTTGTTAAGGTACAAAATCCTTTTATGTTCTTCATTTAACTCATATATGTATATAGATTAATTGAGGGGATTGACTGTTTTAAGAAATTTTTGTAAGGGTCATCCGTCAAATAGTTGTATCAGGGTTTTGTCCTCAGTCTCCACAAAAGGTCGTGTACAATACTCTTTAGTCTTGCAGGTATCTATAACACCACCGGTTGTTGGAGACTAAGTTGACTGCTCGACGGACGACACTTTGAAAACTTTTTTCGAATGAGCTCATCCCCTCAACTATACCTATTATTTCTTTCATTAGTGGAAATTTTGAATGTGGATTTGTTGGTATTTATTCAGAATCTAAGTGAATCAATAGATAGTGTGGGGTTACAAGAGTTATTTCAAAAGTTTGGGAATGTAGTATCTTGCAAAGTTGCCACATTTGAAGATGGTAAAAGCATGGGATATGGATTTGTTCAATTTGAATCAGAGGAATCTGCAAATGCTGCAATTGAAAGGCTTGATAATACCATGATTGGTGATAAGGAAATGTAATGTGATTTTCTTTTCTCTTTAATTGTTATTTATCTCTTCTTGAAATGAATGTTTAATTCTTGTTTTTTCGGAACAGATATGTTGGGAAATTTATGAAAAAGTGTGATAGGGTTCTACCAAGTCCTGATGTTAAATATACAAATTTGTATGTGAAGAACTTGGATCCAGATATCAATGAAGAGGTTTTACAAGAGAAATTTTCCGAGTTTGGGAAAATTGCTTGCTTGGTTGTAGCAAGGGATGAAAATGGAACCTCGAGAGGTTTTGGTTTTGTGAATTTCGAATGTCCAGAGGATGCTAAGAAGGCAATGGAATCGATGAACGGATCACAACTCGGTACATTCTTATATCCGACACTTAAAGCGAGCGACGCTTAATACGGTTTACTTTCTTTTGATGCATGGTTGTATTATTAGGTTCAAAAGTTCTATATGTAGCAAGGGCACAAAAGAAAGCGGAACGGGAGCAAATATTGCGGAATCAGTTTGAGGAACGACGAAAGGAGCAGATTATGAAATATAAAGTAAGCTAAGTTTTTCTCTACATGATGCAATTCATGATCACCATTGTTTACCATTTTCGAAATTTCAGGCTTCGAATGTTTATGTGAAGAACATTGATGATGATGTCACCGATGATGAGCTGAGAGACCTTTTCAGTCTATGTGGTACGATTACGTCTGCAAAACTTATGCGAGATGACAAAGGAATAAACAAAGGTTTCGGATTTGTCTGTTTCTCTGCTCCGGAGGAGGCCGCTAAAGCTGTCGGCACGTTCCATGGTAAAGATAAACTAGTCTTCATATCTTTAATGAGCTACCTTTAGTGATTGAAATCGAAATGGAGAGCATCTAGGAAGTTATTCATATGTTACTTGCTTCTTAAGTTTCATGCCTTACTGTTTCATCCCTGCATTTCCATATGTTAAAGGATATATGGTAAGTTAAACCAAGCTGTCAGCACGTTTCATGGTAAAGTTAAACGAGTCGTTATAACTTTAACGAGCTACCTTTAGTGATTAAAATCGAAATGTAGAGCATCTAGGAAGTTATACACACGTTACTTGCTTCTTAAGTTTCATTGCCTTATTGTTTTTGTCAATTATCTCTCATCCCTGCATTCCATAGGATATATGTTTCACCGCAAGCCATTGTACGTCGCGATAGCTCAAAGGAAAGAGGATAGACAAGCACAATTGCAACTTCAGTATGCTCAACGTATGCCTGGATTAGCAGGGCCTTCAACAGTTGTTCTCCCGGGAGGGTACCCTCCGCTTTACTACGCATCTCCAACCGGCATTGTTTCACAAGTACCCCTAAGGCCCGGGATGATGCACCAACCTTTAGGTTTAAGGCCAGGATGGAGAGCTAATGGCTTTGCACCACCAACCAGACCAGTCTTTCAATACTCATCACTTCCCCTGGTATGTGTATTTATATACAAGTATGTTAGCGGTTCGAACTATACGAATATGAGTACTTACTATACCATGTCATAGTTCCCTACTGCTCCAAGACAAACCAGGCCAAACCGTCGTCAGATGAACGGCAACACTCTTCGAGGTTCTCATTCCGTTACATACGCGCTGCAATTGCAACCACCGAATCAAACAGTGACTTCCTCAAAAGATCAAAGTAATCAACAGGTTGTTTTTTCATTCTTTTTCCTCTCCTTTTTATATGTTTTCGAGTCTACGTTGCTCCGACATTTCATTTTGCAGCAGACTGGACAAGCTAAATCTGTACCGAATGGTCAAGGTCGAGAAGTGAACAAAGGGCCCGGTGGTGGTGCTGCTGCCGCAGCTTTGACACAAGGGACTGAGATGCTGAGTAGTATGCTTGCTGCTGCTTCACCCGAACAGCAAAAAACAATACTTGGTGAAAAACTTTATCCACTTATTCAAAAGCACCAGGTAATTAATTTCTACACCCTATAATACTAGACCTTCTTACTAGATTCTTCGATGAGCTTCTAATACGTGTGTATGTCGAACACGATTGTCTGAATATATTTAATATTATATCGTTTGTTTTTTTCACTACTTTAGTGATCATATCCTCGCATAATATATCAAATAAAGCTATTGCAAATGGATTGTTGTAGAACAAGAAAAAGTAGTACTTCTAGAAAAAATTTAATGTTTTTAGGATTGGATCGGTGGACGAGTCGGTTAAGCCACCAATTTTTCGGTTCGATTGCTACGATTAAAAAATTATAAAAAATTTAGTTCAATCAATTCAATTGTCGGTTCAATTAATCCGTACCGATTAATAGTTCAATCGATTTAATACTATTTTTTGAGAAAACATCTTGATTGGTTCATGATCCAATTGGTCCAATCTTGATACTGCAAAAATATAGGTAGCTCTGAATTCATCCCCAACTTTTACGTTTCTCCCAATTTATGAAATTGGACGAATTGAGCCTTGGCAGTCCAAATTTTTTGGGTTAAATGCCTTTTAGGTCCCTCTTGATTTTGAAATTGGATAAATGGACGCTTGACCCCCTCAAAATCTTTTTTGGTTTTAATGCCTCTTAGGTTCCTGCCAGTATCAAAATTAGACAAATTAAGCCCTATTTTCCAAATTTTCTAGTTTAACCTATCTCTTCAGTTCTTAACTATTTCAAAATGAAGTCTTTGAAGTGTCGTTCGTTAAGTAGTTTTATCTCTCGATTCCGAGGAGAACCCAAACAAATTGATAGAGTTTAGGGAGTGCCTCATCACCAAGAAAATGTTTAGCGTTTGGCCTTGGTTTAAACCCATGCCCTCATATGGTATTAACGGTATGGGTTCGAACCCCACCGAGACTAAATGCTAAACATTTCCTTAGTGGCAAAGTACTCCCTGAACTCCATAAACCTATTTGGAGGACTTTCCTCAAACTCGAGAAACAAAACGCGGGGTTAAAACCGAGTATAGACATCTTAGGTACAATTCCTTCATTGTTCGAGGATCCCATCAATTACTTAACAGAGAATACTTCAATGACTTCTTTCGAAAGAGAGCTAACCCCTCAATAGAGCCATATTTCTCAATTAAAATTTATTTTTGACCACCCTGTGGGTTCCATCCCTACTAACATTATGTCCTATGCATATTCAAATACAAGTATGTGAGCATGACTTTCAAAGAACTCTCTAATAATGCACGAAAAAACTTAAAAAAAAAAACTAAACATATTTATGTTTGACGCATAACTCATATTCAACACTCACATTTGAGTCTAAATAACTTAGACTCAAATTATCATTCCTTGTACTGAAATGTGTCAAATACAGATATTCAATTTTTCTCTTATTTTTCAAATCATCATTCCTTGTACTCGAATGTGTCAAATACGGATATTCAACACGGATATTTACATTTTTCTTTTATTTTGCTATTATTTTGCTATGTCTCTACAACTTGATTTGGTTCCAAATATGCATAAGTTCTTGTACTCCTTGAAAATTTAGGATTTAATTTCTATATTTTTATTTCTAGGAATTTAGCTCTAATTTTTAGATTTCGAAATTCATATCCAACTGTTAACATTATTATTTTTATTAAATTTGTTGATGTGATATTTTAACCAAAAAAATAGTATTAATAGTTTGACCTAAACTTTAAAATTTGAAAAAAAGTAGGATTAAATTTCAATTTTTCAAAAAAATATAGAAATTTATGACATATTTTTACCAAACAAAACATCTTTGTGTTTAACACATACTCATATTCAACACTCAAGTCTTATAATGTACACCCAAATTATTATCCCTTGTTTTGTATTAAACACGAATACTTCCTATATTAATACATTTTTCTCTTATTTTGCTTTGTTTTTACAGCCTGATTTGGTTCCTAAGATCACAGGGATGCTATTAGAAATGGACAATTCAGAACTGTTGCTTTTATTAGAATCACCAGAATCATTAGCAGCTAAAGTGGAAGAAGCTGTGGGGGTTCTTAAGCTTTCAAATGCTAAAGTGACAGGCCAAGATGCCCTTCATCCCAATTTCCTTTCTGCTGGTGTTGCTGTCAATTGAAACACAACAAATATATGGCTGTCACAAGCATTTCAATGATAGACTCCATGGATGTTCAGCTCTTGTTTTTTTTTTTTTTTCGTTTTAATATCTAAGTTTAAGTAGTGGACTTTCAAAAGTTTCTCAACAGCACTCTTTTTTTTTTTAGTTTTTTCTTGTTAGGATTATTTATATTATTTGTTAAAAGTATGTTTTCTTTTTTGGTATATATAATTTTTGGACTTTGAAAATAAATATGGATGGTGCAAGACAACTCCAATTGGGACTTGCTACAGCAGGGGCATTATATGCGATCATAATGGAGATTGGGAAACTGGTTTTACCCACCATTTCGGTATCTGCTCTATTGTTGAGGCCAAATTAAGGGAAATTTATGATGGGTTGATGCAAGTTTAGAATATGAGTACGCTGGAATCAGACAACTTAGTGGCTGCCCAGCTAATTAATGAACAGATCAGGGGTGATGGTAGCAATCCGATATTTGGAAGCTGCTGCACCGGGACTAGTTGTTAAGGCTATATCTCATGTTCATTGTGAAGGCAACAGAGCGGCAGACATGATGGCTTCGTTGGCTTTTCTAAAAGGGATTGACATCTATGGTCATAATCAACCACCAAGTGAGGTTCTTCAGATTATTCAGGAAGACATAGAAGACCGTACATTCATTGGATGGTGTAAACTCGAGTTTTAGGGTGGGTTTGGATGGACGATTGGGTGGGGTGCGGTGTGGTGCGTTTGACTTACTTTTTGTCTCACGCTACAGTGTCGCTACAGTATCTAATCTCACCGCCACTGCTGTTTTTACACTAACCGTAAGTAAATGCACCGCTCATCCAAACTCACCCTTAGTATTTAAAATTCTAATTGGACGCTTTTTCAAGTTTATTTTTTTAACTTAAATTTATAATATTTTGTTTTTTCTCCTATTCTTTTATTTATTTATATTTTATATCATATAAAATTAAATATATTATATTACACTATAAATATTACAATATGTTAAATTATTTATATTTAAAAATTTAATAGAAAGAAATATAATAGTAGTAAAAATATATAATTATTAAATATTAAATAGAAATGACATTTTTTAAATATATTTCATATTATTTAACAACTAAATTAGAATTAGAGGTTATCATGGGTCGGACCAGGCCCAGATAAAATTTTAGGCATGTTTTGTAGGCCTGGGCTCGGCCCAAAAATTTGTCCAAACCTAGCCTGAAAAAAATTGTTAAGCCCGAGCTCGGATCTGCCTGACCCATATTAAATTTTACAACACCAAAATAGGATATTTTAAAAAGAAAATAGCATATTAAATTTTAAAAAGTATATTTGATTAAAAATAAAAAATATATATTTAATATATAATTTGGGCCAGGCCGGGCTGGGCATTGGGTAAAAAATGTGTACCCGAGGCCTGGCCTATTTTCTAAACGAGTCTCATTTTTTTGTCCAAACTCATATTTCGGGCCTATATTTTTATCCGAACCCTCCTATTTTTTGGGCGGGCCGGGCCGGGTAGCCCAAACCATGATCACCTCTAATTAGAATGACGGAAAGATCTGGCAGATACTTGAAAGACTCAATTGAAGCTCTATGAAGTTTAGGGACTAATTTAAAATCCAAGCAATAGATTAGAGGCGTTAAGTGAAATTAACCCAAATAACAAACTTTTTTTTTTAAATTACGGGCTATCTACACTACTCGGCCGAGATTTTTACGGGCCGAAGTACTATATAAGGCCCATTCAATGATTGGGTAATTTCGTAATTTAATAAACAAGTTTTTGTTCGTAACTCTTTATCTATATATAAATAACAACGTTGCTAGGGTTTCTAGGGTTTGCATAGTAAAAAGAAAACAGGTAACAGAGAGTAGCAGCGATGGTTCTCAAGTACGCCTCTCCCTTCTTCTATTCCTTGATTTCAATTAAATTTCTTTAAATATAACATGAATTTAATGATCTGTTCTTGAAATATTGTTTCTTTATTTTCTTTTTTTTGGGGAAAAAATGGATCTGCTTTTCATTTCATTCCATTTCGGCCTGAAATCTGAAAATATGTTTAATTTTTTGGTTTTTTAGGTTACACTTACATGTTAACCGGTTTTGTGTTTTAAATTTCGTTTTTGAAATTTTACATTTTTCAATCGATCAACTGTACATAGGATTTGATTAATGAAGCTAATAGTTGTGAATTAACGAAAGGAAGATGGTTTAATGCCTGCTGTAATTTGATTAATTGGAACACTATATGGTGTTTAAGGCAATCGATTAGTTTCATTGTGAAAATATATCTCTGTTTGTCTGTTTTAGCTCATTGGATAGTAGCTCTATAAATAATTATTTTTGTTTGTCGGCTATGTTGCTGCTGATGAATGTTGGATATGGGTTCGAGTTCTCTCATTTAAGTTTTACATAAATTTGGAGTTAACGTTAATTGGACTCGGGTGTTTGTGTAAGATATGTGTATGTATGCTTCATAAGTATGTTCTTTTATGTATTTGGGAATCTTTGTAGTATATTAATGTCATATCCATATCCAAGAATCTGTTGAACATTGCTTGAAATACAAGTTTCCAATACGGGTATTTTTGGAAAAATGAAGAGTACAAGAGCAGCTTACAAGTTGGAAATGGGAAATTAACTTGCTCCTGCTTCATACTATGGTCTATAAGATGGATATTATGTTTTTTTTTGCAATCAAGAGCTAGTGTAAGGGGTAATTGTTTGTAGAATTCTGTTTATGTTAATGGTGATTGTTGTTTGATCTTGTTAATCATGTAATAAGCTCGTAACTCGTAAGTAGGGATGTATAAGATTTGGTTTAAAATTGCATTGCCGAAAATTGCATTATCTATAAACTTTCTTGCATAATGCCAAATTTTGGATTTTGAATTTCTCAAACCCTACACTTATCTTTTTATGTTGGCATGTTAGGACGGAGCTTTGTCGGTTTAGTGGTGCCAAGATATACCCAGGGAAAGGCATCAGATTTATCCGTTCTGATTCTCAGGTAAATTTCCATCCAATTCTATATTGAAGTGGTTGATATTCCGATGTTCTTGCTGATTATTAACTGCCTTTTGCATGGACTTGTGAAGGTCTTCCTTTTTTCAAACTCAAAATGCAAGAGGTACTTCCACAACCGTTTGAAGCCATCAAAACTTACATGGACAGCCATGTATAGGAAGCAACATAAGAAGGTTAGTGTCAGCTTTGTGAACCCAATTTCATTTTGGTTTCAGAATTGCATCTTGGTTGCGAGTAAAATTATTTTTTACTCAATAGTCGGCTTTTATTACTATCATGAACCTTATTTTATTCCAATCATTTATCCGATAAAAGTTTTATTGGTTTTAATAATAGTGACCATACGTACATGTAGGACATTGCTCAAGGGGCCGTTAAGAAGAGGAGACGTGCCACAAAGAAGCCATACTCCAGATCCATCGTCGGTGCCACCTTAGAGGTTATCCAAAAGAAGAGGAGCGAGAAACCTGAAGTTCGTGACGCTGCTCGGGAAGCTGCACTCCGGTGTGTGGTTTCTTCCTTTGATGTTTCACTTTCATTTGTTCTTTCATCTTTCTCGTTGCTGAATTTTGACGTTTATAACACCACCTATTGTGCAGAGAAATCAAGGAAAGGATCAAGAAAACCAAGGATGAAAAGAAAGCAAAGAAAGCCGAAGTAGCGGCGAAGCAACAAAAGACGCAGGGCAAAGGTAACATTCCTAAGGGTGGTGCACCAAAAGGTGCCAAGCTCGGCGGCGGCGGAAAGCGTTGAGTGGCTAGGTTATTTTCCCCTTTTTCCCTACCCTGAGAAAATAGGTAGTATTTTCAAATTTAATGAAAGCCTTGTACGGTATGAATTGGCTTTTTGGTTATGTTGTTTTTTATTTTATGCTTATCATATACCATGACCTCATGTTGAATTCAAGTTATCAAGTAATTTTATGGATTTTTTTTCAATTTAAAGAAGTTATGTCGTTGATTTATCAATTCGAATTAATTAAATTGAATTTTTAATATAAAATATTTATAAGCTTGAGTACGTGTATGAAGGATATTTTAAATCTAAAAATAAAACATAAAACCTTGATATATTTTATTATACTTAAATTATGTTTTGATAGGGGTGTAAATTAATAGAACGTTAGATGAATTGTTCGTGAACTGTTCGTACAACAGTTGTTTATGCTCATTTATTAAGTTAAATAAATGAGTATGAACAAAATTTTTGTTTGTTTGTATTTATTGTTTGTTTGTTTTTTATTCATTAACATTATTCCTGAATATGTTTAATTATTTGTTTACGAACATGTTTGTTTAATGTTTGTGAATATGTTTGATTAAGTTAAATGAACATGTTCGTGAACATTAAACAAATGAATATTAACACATATGATTTTAAATAAATGAACATGGACAAGAACACAGACTGAACACGAACAAGTTTAAAAACAAATAAACAAACATGAACATAGGTTTGTTTGTTGAAGATGATTCATTTACAGCCCTATGTTTTGGTCACTCAATTTTAAAAAGTTATAAAATCATCATTTAATTATTTGAAAGTTTTCATTTATTAAATTATTCAAAAAAATTTATTTAAGTTACTAAGTTGTTACATTTTTCTTAAATCTAGTTAACGAGCTCTAAATGATAATTTAATGATCGGCACTGTTGAATATTTATTGATGATTAGAAAAATATATTTTAGATCCAGGTCAATTTGCCAATTAGCGTCAAAGATGAGAGAACAGAAAGAAAAGGAGTGTTTTCAATTGGTGCAAGCCATATGCTAACAATTTTAACAGTTCCGTGGTTTAAATGAAAACCTTTGCATGATGTAGTGACCATTTTATAACTTTACACGAAGTAAAGTGATTAAAACATAAACTTGTCAATAGTTTAATAAACATTAGATATAATTTATCCTTATAAAGTCTTTGCCTGGGTCAGAACTTCGATAAGAGGCCCATAAACCCAATTAATTGGCTGTCTCCAAAATGGCCCAAATTTGTCAAATCGAATCTAACCCGACCTATACCCACACAGGTCCCACACACGTGCCCGATCCATTTTCCTTCTTTCCCTCAGTACTTAACGGAACCGTCACGGCTCATCATGTTCCGTCAAAACCATCAACCCCCCCTACTGTCTCCTCTTCTTCCTCCCCTAACGTCTTCCGTCCGTAACGTCCGCCTATGGCCTCTTCCGTTGACGACGAGTTCTCTCTCATCGACGACCACGAAACTAACCCTAGCCACCACCACGTTCTCCACCACCACCATTCTTACGCGCAGGTCCACGCGCCGCCACCCGATAACCACAACGGCGATGATGACTCTGATTCTGCTTTCCGCGGAGCCAACTTCGTTAACAACAACAGTAGTAACGCGACGTCCTCCGATGTACGGATCGAGAAGAGGAGGGACCAAGAAGAGATAAACGATGGAGTTTTGAAGAGATCGAAGCAATCGGCGGCGACTGAGTACCGGAAAGACAGAGAAGAATGGAGCGATGCCGCGATCGGGTGTTTGTTGGAGGCGTATATGGAGAAGTTAACGCAGCTGAACAGGGGGAATCTTAGAGGAAGGGATTGGGAAGAGGTGGCGGCGGCGGTTAGCGAGCGGTGCGAGAAGCAGAGCAAGAGTGTGGAGCAGTGCAAGAACAAGGTTGATAATCTGAAGAAACGGTATAAGCTTGAGAGGCATAGGATGAGTGATGGTGGCATCACGGCGAGTCATTGGCCTTGGTTTAAGAAAATGGAAGAGATTGTTGGTAATTCTCTGCCTGCAAAGGCGGTGGTTGAAGAAGATAAGGGTAGCGCTTCTCCGGGAACCGTTGTTAGACAATCCAAAAGGTATAATTTTGATTCCATTTACGTTTATGGTTATTATTTTGCTAATGTTTCTCAAGGTTAGGGAGTAAATTTAGACAAATGGTTGTTCAGGATATTCAAATCGCAAAAAAGTAAAGCAAACTCGAATAATGAAATTTGGGTTTCTTAATCCGTTGTCCATATAAGTAATGTAGATTTCGAGACATTCATAGATTCATATCTGCTTCCACTTAGAATCTGTTGCTAATATTTGCAAGCAACTGCTAGACTGTTAATTATAGTTATCAACAATCAAACTTGTTGAGGGGTTGGACTCTCAACAAGTCTGGTATTGTCTCCAATCGGGGTATTATCTTCCAACACCGCGAAGAGCTTTGGCAGGCTCACAAATGAGTGTTTTGGAGTGCCTTAACAGGTGAACTGTGAAAACTGAGGAGTATGTGTTTTAGGTCATGGGGTCGAGTTCAATTGTGCGCCAATTTTTCAGTTTCCACGGTTTGCTTGTTCAGACGCTTTGAGGCACTCTGATTCTGTGAATCTGCCAATGCTTTTGACAAAGTTAGGAGACAGAACCTCGACTAGGGACAATAATGGACTTGTTGAGGGTCTGACCTCCCAACAAAACTCACTACCTCAAATGTTGGTTTTATTAGTCTCAGTTTCACTCTTTTATGGGGTTCATTTGAAAATGATGCTATTTTCGAGTTGTTTCAATGAAATTTGAGTCTCTATTGATTTTATTGTTTCATTTTAGTAAATTTGTATTTGAAGGGTTCTATCTTTTGATATTGTTCTTGACTAGGGCTTGTAATGAAAATGTTGATGCCCTAGTTTGTGATTAAAGATCTTGTTTTGTATATTTGTTCTTTTCATAACGATAGAGATGCATTCGTGGTTGTTTGATCAGCAGATATACTTCAGCTGCACCAAACCCTGTAGGTCAGATGATTACCATGAAATCAAAAAGTCCTAAATGGCGCAGAGTGGTATTCAAAATTAGCGGTGCCGCTCTTGCTTGCACCGGTCCTCCCAATATCGACCCCAAGGTTCACCATGAGTTTCTTATATAAAGTTTGGAATTGTGACAATATGGTTGTTGAATTGCATTCTCTAATATGCTGTTTTTTTCTCATTATCAGGTGGCGGTGCTGATTGCTAGGGAAGTTGCAATTGCTTGCCGCCTCGGTGTAGAGGTAGTTGTTACTGCCTTTTTATCTCTTATGATTGCGGATGTTTGCAATTCTTTTAAGATGCAATTCTTTTGGGTGATATTCAAGGTAGCAATCGTTGTTGGAGGTCGCAATTTCTTTTGCGGAGACACGTGGGTTGGAGCTACCGGTTTAGATAGAAGTACTGCATATCAAATTGGGTAATGTCTGCAAACCAACTTTTGTTTAATGTTGAATATAAATTGAGTCTAATGGTTAAACCTATGATGAGGCTGTAAAACTAGGCTTGCTTGATATATAGGTGTCTTTGATAGTTTTATAGTTCTTCGGGTTATGATTATAAACCAATACTTCTCGGTTGTTTCCAGAAATGACTTTAGTTGGGTGTTATACATAATATATATGCTCGCAAGCTTGTTGTATGTTATACTATATTACTCGGGTTCGGGTTTAAGTGTTGGACATGGATACATGTTTAACACGAGTATGCTTAATGTTTTCATGTTTTTTATGTATTTGGAGGGAGGATCATATCCCCATATCATGTTTGAATATGTTTCGGGTATGGATACCTCAGGAAAAATGAAGAGTTGGAGAAACGTAGGCATGTTATATCGAATAAACATTGAAAATGATGGGGTGGGTCAAAAGAAAAAAACAGGAGCTAATGAATCCGTTTGTTATCTGGACTTTCAATCTTAATGGGTTAACAATACCAGAAGTAGTTCCTTGAAGTTTACTATGGTGGTCGTGTTGCTTCCAAATAAATTTGTTTATGCACTTGCATGTTCATATTGTGTTATGAAACTAATCAAAGCCATGATTCTGCAATATACTGCAGCATGATGGCATCTGTGATGAATTCTATACTACTGCAATCGTTGTTGGAGAAGATGGGTGTTCAGGCCCGTGTGCAAACGGCATTTTCTGTGCAAGAGGCAGAACCGTACAGCCGGGTACGGGCCATACGTCATCTTGAAAAAGGTAGAGTTGTAATATTTGGTGGCATTGGTGCCGGCACTGGAAATCCACTCTTTTCTACTGATACAGCTGCAGCACTTCGAGCTTCAGAAAGTATGCCCGTCTCTTTCTGTTTTCTTTCAATTCAATCTCTTGAACTATAATGGCACTCTCCTTTTGATCCCTTTACATCTCTGACACGGAACACTTGTGCACATGTGAACACATTTTTCTTTCATTTTTCTTGGGGCTATCAACATTTGACATGTCTACTACTACTACTACTACTACTACTACTACTACTACTACTACTACTTTCTCTTCAGTTCATGCCGAGGCAGTTGTTAAAGGTACGAATGTCGATGGTGTTTATGACTGTCATTCCCAGGACAACAATGCTACATTTGAACACATCTCCTTTCGAGATCTAGTCTCGAGAGGTGCCACAACCATGGACATGATGTCATTGACCTTCTGTGAAGAAAATGGCATTCCGGGTTGGTATTCTTGTCAAACCATACTTCATGTTTGTATTCCATGTTCCTGAATTTTTATTATAAGTTTCTAAATCCAAGGTTACATCTAAGACCATCTCATACGAACTAAATCAATTTACTTTGGTACAGTTGTGGTCTTTAATCTTCTTCAGCCTGGAAACATCTCGAAAGCATTATGCGGAGACCAAGTTGGTACGTTGATCGATCAAACTGGAAGGATAAGCTGATCCAATGCATTCCCAGTTGTTGTGACCCTTGATATAAGTCCAGCTTGCCAACTTTATCGTAAATCCATAATTCTTATGGCGTCAATATCTAGTGTATTTAAATGCATTAGAAATAGTATCAACTTATTGAATCATCACCTATGGAAGATGGCTGCTGCAATGTACCATTACTGATTTACAAAAAAGACATCTGTGAGATTTCTAGTTCACTGATAATACTCATAGATTAGAATTAGAAGTAAGTAGGAAGCTGTCTTAAATGAAACTTATTACTGTCAACAATGTATCATAAATTTTATTATTTGCAAATTTATAGATCCATTTCTTGACTTGCTGACAATTTCGATTATTGTTTGTCTCGAGATTGTGATAATTAGAAGGGTGAGAACCTATGTTATTCGCACATGGGTGTTAATGTTTATATGGGAATGTTCTGTTGTTCATGTATTTAGAGAGATATCCTGATACTCGTGTTCGGATATATGTCAAACACGGATTGTTAAAGAAAAATGAAGACTCAGAGCAACATAGGTGAGAACTCCAACCCAATGCTATGAAACATCTCTTACAATACTTCCATTTCTATTTAGTATGAAGCGTGTGTATGACAAATCTAATAAAAGCTCATTGGATCCTCATTTACATTGGTTCTTATTTATTGATCGGATGGTTTCAAGAACTCAAAACCATTGATGGAGCCTTTTTTCTTGTTAAGAGGTTCGGAAATGGTGGAATTCAATGCAGATCGTGAAGGATGGTGTAGAAGGGTGAGAATAAGTTTTACTTGCGGTCAGGTGTTAGTATATATGGGTATGTTTTGTTGTTCATGTATTTAGAGACTCATATCATCGTATTTGTGTTCAGATGTATGTCAGACATGGATAGTTAAAGAAAAATGAAGACTCGAAGCAACATAGGTGAGAACTCTGACCCGATGGTATGAAAACATCTCTTACAGTGCTTACATTTCTATTTAGTATGAAGTGTTGCATGACAAATCAAATAAAAGCTCATTGGATCCTCATTTGCTTTGGTTCTTATGTATTGATAGGATGGTTTCAAGAACTCAAACCATTGCTGGAGCTTGTGTTCTTGTTAGGAAGTTCGAGTGTTAGTATATATGAGTATGCTTTCATATCCTTGTATTTTTGTTCAGATATATGTCAAACATGGATAGTTGAAGAAAAATCAAGACTCAGAGCAACATAGGTGAGAACTCTAAACCGATGCCATGAAAACATTTGTTCCAATACTTCCATTTCTATTTAGTATGAAGTGTGTGCATGACAAATCTAATAAAAGCTCATTGGATCCTCATTTATATTGGTTCTTATGTATTGATAGGATGGTTTCAAAACTCAGAACCATTGATGGAGCCTTTGTTCTTGTTAAGAGGTTTGGAAATGGTGGAACTCAATATGGATAGAAGGATGATGTAGAATACTTTCACCTTTCAGATTAAATCGGGGAATCAGCTTGGAGCAAGAAGATGGAAAACATTCGGTAAGAATCTGATGCCTTGGAAAACCCAATGGTTCCCTACACTTTTAATGATAGAATACACATATATATTTAATAACTAATCTTCTAGGGTAGGCTAAATGTTCAAAATAGGACCAAACTTTTTATGAATCGCTTGAATAAGGATTAAACCTTTCAAAACAGTCAAATAAGGGCTTCTCAAATATCGCTTATCAAATCTCAATTTATGTTTTTATTTTTCTTTTCTTTTGGAATAACTGCCATGTGTTTTATTCTAAACATATTATCATTTACCTAACTTTATACTACAAACTGGTTGAAGCGTGTGAAAAGCTCTTATTTGAGTATTCTCGAAAAGTTTAGCTTTTATCCTCTTTTTGAACATTTAGCATCTAATAGTATCTAAACAGGGGGGAATCTAGAAATCTTTTAGAAGGATCGAAATAAATTTTTGAGAGATTAAAATATAATCTTATCATGTATTAGTTTATGATTTTCTCATTTTTGAAGGGACTAGATAGAATTTGGGGGGATTCTAATTTATCATATATAAATTTATAATTTAATTATTTAAGGCCTGCTCCATTGTATTCGCCCCTATGTAAATGATAAATTTTAATTATTTTTAATAAGGGGAGGGGTAGGGTGTTCATAGATCGAATTTAGGATTTGATATCAACTAGTTTCTCATTGCCATTAAAAATTCCAAAATGCTTTAAAAAAGTTTGGTGTAAAATTTTAATGTTTTGCATCCTTGTTGAAGAGGGCTCAATAGAATTTTAGGTTTGGGTTCAGCCCGGCTCAAATAAGGGCATAAAATTTTATCTAAATTCGGTTCGGATAAAAATGTTAAAATTTGAGCTTTGTCTGGATAAAGAAACAAATTCGGGTCAGGTTTGAGTCAAAAAATTTTATTTGAGGTTAAAAACAGGTCTTGTTTTTTTACTCATATCCATTTTTTTAGTTTATATTTTTGTCTAATCTCTTTCACTTTTTGGGTGGGCGTTCAACTTGGCCCCTATGACTAGGGTTAAGCGGGTGGATTAAGTGAGGGTAAAAGAGTAATTTACAACATTACAATTTCAAAACTAAAGCTTTATTTCAATAGAAGTTTTTTTTTTTTTTGTTATTACACACAAGCTCAATTGACGGGCGGGCTATCTATTTATTTCGAACCAAATTTATTTAATAAAGAAATATTTTATTTAAATTTACTTATAAAACATATAAATATTAATATGAAAATGATTTTTATCCTATTTTAATACTCCCCTTTTTTTTGTGCATTAATAATTTCATCATCAAAACTATAAGTATTTGTCTACATATGATGATGTTAATAATTCATTCACGATAAAAAAATATATATTTAAATTGTAAATTATTTAGTTTTGGAATTCCATTATATGTACATGCAACTTTCAATGGTTTCTTTCAAAATTCGAAGGACCACGAACTAAAAATGAAGAAAAAAAAAGAGTCAATGTCCACGAACTAAAAATTAAATATTAGTAATTATTAGTAAAATTAAGGACCACGAATAAATTATATGGTTTCTTTCAAAAAATAAAAAAAATAAATTTTAAATATGTACGAACATTTGAAACAGGGGTGAACCTAGGGGGTTGGCAGCTGCCCTGGTCCCCCTAACATAGAAAACTTTTCATTTAGCATCTTTAAAATTTTAAATTAGTAAATGTAAAATTACACATTGACCCCCTAAAAATGATAAAATTTTGATATAATCTTTTAAAAGTTACAATTCAATTTTGGACTTCTCTAAAAAAAAATTTTTAACTTCATCCCTGTTTGAAAACAATGTCACCGAAAGTTAGAAGGGGTATTTCTTTTTCTTGTAACACATTATATCCCAGCTATACATGCTATGGGTAAAAGATGTGTTTTAAATTTAGTCCACATATTTTAAATTGTTTCACATTAGATCCAAACTATTATTCAACATTTAAATTGTAAAATTAAGCTATCAGAAGGACTTGATTGATACGATACTAATATTTGACATCTCAATTATAACATTTTAAAATTTAAAGATGTCTAGTGTAATTAATCATGTATATACAACATGATTTCTTTCAACTTGATTTTAGGATAAGAAAAAAAATTATATTTAATTATATGATCAAAATCTTGAAATCTCTTTTTTGTGCAAAAAATATTTGAAGTATGGGGGACCGAAAGAAAACATACAACCAAAAGCTTATGTAAGCTCAATCAATGCATAAAATAGAACTTGATTTTATCTATTATGAAAGTATAAAATTTCATTTTTCAGGGTTGCTGAGAGTCAATTCAAATGAATCTATCACCTAATATATATTTCAATAAATTATATTTGTAGTATTTTTTTTTCAATTATGAAAAGTTATTAAATAGTCATAATCTATTAATATTTTATTGCCACTCAATTATGAAAAGTTACAAAACGGTCATTCAATTATTCAATTATTTAATTTTGTTTTTTTTGGTCACCCAATTATCTTAGATTTTTGGGTGTTTCCATTTTTACATTAGTCGGTTGGTGACCAAAAGAGACAAAATTGAGTAGTTCGGGTGACCATAAAAGAAATTTACTAATAGTTGGGTGATTATTTTGTAACTTTTCATAATTTTGTGACAAAAAAAAATACTTATAGTTGGCTGCTGACTACTAGTGTAGTTTACCTTATATATTTTTGGGTCAAAAGTTTTTAAGTTATATTCAATTTCAATTAAATTCGAAGTTGAGTTGGGTTGGACAATGGGAGAAGTACTCTAAATGTTGTTTTCTTTATCCACATGATTCGAACTCGAAACCTTATCTAAAGGATATCGAATTATGTTATAACAATTAAGTTACACAATATGTTGAATAGCACAACAGGGGCAGTTCACACAATACGGGGGTGAAACCAGAAAATATTTTTAGAGGTGAAATTAAATTGTATATTTTTATAAGAGTTAACAAACATGATTGGGTTGGACAATGGGGGAAGTACTCTAAATGTTGTTTTCTCCATCCACATAATTCGAGCTCGAAACCTTATTTAAAGGATATCGAATTGTTTTATAATAATTGAGTTACACAAGATGTTGAATAGCACAACAGAAGCAGTTCACACCATATGGGGCAAAGGTGAAATTAGAAAATTTTTATGGGGACGAAATTAAATTATATATTTTTATGATAGTTAACATGCAATTTTACCATTTTGATAGCTTATATCTTTTTAAATTTTTAAAGGAGTAAATCAAAATTTTATTATTTTTGGATGTTAAAGTGTAATTTTCCTATATAATAACTTAGAAGTTGATAAATTTTAAAAGACCAAAAAAGAAAATTCTCTTTTAAAGGGTCGAAGCCTCCGCAAGCTCCTCCTTTAATGTCACCCTAATATGAGGTGCAAAAGCCGTTAAAATGAAGTGATTCACACCATAAATGATCCGAAGAATCGCTAAACCGATTGTTTGAGGCAGCTTGATATTAAATTTCAATGAATTTAACTTTATCTATTCACTACACAAAAAATTAAACTAAAAAAATAAAATTAAAATTTTCAAAAATTATAACTACCATAATTTTTAAAATAATAGAACCAACTTTTATCAAAGAAAGAAGTCAATTTAAAAACAACAGAAAAAAAATCGAATTTTCATGTAAATTTATTAAAATTAAAGCTTTTATTTTTCATTTAAATAAATTTGAATATAAAATTTAACAATGTGAATCATCCAATTGAAAATATTGAATTTTAAATAATTTTTAATTTTTGAAACACATAAATTATTTTTTAAACTTTAACAAAGTACAATTATTGAGGACATAATTTAGTTTTAATCAAAATCAGCTTTTCTTTTATAAAATTAAAATTAATTTTTTATACACACCTATCGGCCCTTCCATTGATATTATCACTATGTCACTCTCAATCAATTTCATTTCTCTATGATTTTCCCTTATGTTATTTTTTTAAAATTAATTAATTAATCCTCCTTGACTTGTGGCACAAGTCATTGTACTTTCATTTTACAATTATTTTTATTAATATTGCATAATTAAATGTAAATAAAATAGATTTATTACTAAATGTTGATTAAAAATCGCCATTAATCGAAATAAAAAATTAGTAATTATTAACTAAAAAAGTATTTATTGGTAAATTTAAGGACCACAAACAAATTTATATGGTTTTTAAAAAAAATTTTTAAGGACCACAAATAAATTTATATGTTTCTTTTTCAAAAAATAAAATAAAAATTAATTACCTTACAGCTCTGGTCCTGAAAATCAAGCAATTCTTTTTTACAAAAATATGATGGTAGTTCTCTTTTTGACACAATACTTAAAAGGGTAAACTACCAAAATAGTCACTTTTGTTTGGCTTAGGTTACATTTTAGTCACTTATGTTTGAAATGTTACGTTTTAGTCACTTATGTTATCATGTTGTAACATTTTAGTCATTGAGCCGTTAGTTTCTGTTAACGGTGTAACAGTAAACTGATGTGGCACGTTAAATCATCATTTCAAACAAAAATTCTAGGTTAATTTATACAAGCGGTCCTCATATTTTTTCGTTTGGAGCAATTTAATTTTTTTCTTTTATGTTTTTTTGACTTTCTTTCTTTTCCATTCTCTTATGCTTCTCCCTTTGTTTTCCTCCCTTCTCCATTTCTTTCAACGTAGTTTTTCTATGTTTTATTTTTTTGAACAATTTAATTTTTTCGAGTGAGGCTGGCTTGTGGACTAGTTACAAATGGAAAGCATAAACAAACTATGTTAAAAGAAATGAAGAAGGGAGGAAAATAAAGGAAGAAGCATAAGAGAATGGAAAAAAAAGTTAGAAGAACATAAAAGAAAAATTTTAAATTGTTGAAAATAAAAAATATAGGGACCAATTGTAGAATTTAACCTAAAATTTTCGTTTGAAATGATGATTTAACGTGCCACATCAACTTACAGTTACACCATTGTCGACAATTAACACTCAGTGACTAAAATATTACAACACGATAACGTAAGTGACTAAAACATAACATTTCAAACACAAGTGACTAAAATGTAACCTAAGGCAAACAAAAGTGACTATTTTGATAGTTTACCCTACTTAAAATTACACATAGTCCTTTTTCAACCCATAAATAGAAAGATAATATATTTCAGCGTCTAGTCAAAAAAATATATATATATATTTCAGCATATTTGAATCCACGTCCTTCTACACTGATAAGCTAACATTAAATCAATATTATTACATTTAATATTATTATTAAATTTTATCATCAAGTTGTTAAGATTTGAACTATCAGATTCGCACGTAATTTCTTTGTCAAAATATTTTAATATATTAAGGCAATGTATTTAATATTTTTAAAATTTTAACTTTATCTGAATGGATAGAATTGGGGGCACCAATAAAACAAAGTTTTTCTTTATTCCATTTTTTATTCATCGATAATGAACATGATTTTTGGGTGAGAATTTAATATTTTAATTATAGCAACAGCTAAAAATATTACGTCAAATTACAATAGTGAAATTAAATTTAAAATAGTGGAGGGACTAAAATCAGCATTAGACCAAAATTAAATTTTAGAATTTTAGAAGAGATACTTATCAAATCAAGATTAGATGTTCTTGTTTTCTTTCAACTTGGAATGTAATAAATTAATTAATTAACTCCAAAATATTATTATATTTTAAATAATTTTGCAATGAAGATTCCTCTCAAAAAGTTTCCCATCCTACGGGCCCTGCATGATTTTGTCATCTAATTAAATCTACAAGCTTTTATAAAGAGTGCTTACCCTAATATGAGAAACCATTGTTATATGATCTAAACAAATATATATACACATTTGTATATGTATAATGGAGTATGAAATTTTAGGGTTAAGTATAGCACTTTTGCTATGGGTTGCATGGGCCATAACGACAGAGCGGTGCCACCGGCGATTGGAAGAGCTAGGTCAACTTCCACCTGGACCAACATGGTGGCCGGTAGTTGGCAATATATTTCAATTAGGGTTGGCGCCACCTCATGTGTCTTTTGCCAAGTTGGCTTGTCGACATGGACCCATCATGACTTTATGGTTAGGTTCAATGAGCACCGTGGTCATCTCGTCCAACGAAGTGGCTCGTGAGATGTTCAAGAACCATGACGTGGTGTTAGCTGGCAGGAAGATTTACGAAGCCATGAAAGGAGATTTCGGCCATGAGGGATCCCTTATAACATCCCAGTACGGCCCACACTGGCGGATGCTGCGACGATTGTGTACCACAGAATTTTTCGTGACAAGCCGTCTTGATGCCATGCGAGGAGTTCGAAGACGGTGCATCGATCAAATGTTGCAATCCGTACAAGATGCAAGTGCAAATGGCACGAACCCAATTGACGTGGGGCGGTTCGTTTTCTTAATGGCGTTCAACTTGATAGGAAACCTCATATTCTCAAAAGATTTATTGGATCATAAATCGGAAAAAGGTGTAAAATTTTTTTACCATGCAGGGAAAGTGATGGAGTTAGCCGGTAAACCGAATGTCGCAGATTTTTTACCTATTCTAAAACGGGTCGACCCGCAAGGTATAAGGAGGAAAACCCAATTTCATGTTAAAAAAGCATTTGAAATTGCCGGAGGATTCATTAAAGAAAGGATGAAAAACATTGGATATGGAGAAAATGAAGGGAAAAGAAAGGACTTTTTGGATGTTCTTTTGGAGTTTCGTGGTGATGGCTTGGAAGAACCTTCTAAATTTTCCTCTCGAACCATCAATGTCATTGTTTTTGTAAGTTAACACTAATTGACTCCTTTTAATACATTTTTCTTTTAAGCTAGGAATTTGTTTTAGGGGGCTAAAAAAGAATAATTTTTTTGGGGAGACAAAATGTAATTTTATCTTTATACTAACATGTGATTTCTGGGATTATATAAACAATTTTTTGGAGGGGCCAACTCTAATTAATTGTAAGGGAGAACAAAAAAATTTGGAATCGAAATTAAGTTATATATTTTTATAATAATTAAAATTAAGTTATATATATATATATGGGTGTGACGTCCTAATTGTGCACTAGTTAATTGGAATAATAACACTTTTAATCCTTATTAATATCAAATATTTAATATAAGTATTTTCTTAAACAAAATTTTTCCTTTTGCCCCTAAACTTTTTTTTATGGTATATGCCAGGAGATGTTCACTGCAGGAACTGATACAACAACAAGCACTATAGAATGGGCAATGGCTGAGCTTCTACACAATCCAAGGACATTAAAAACAGTCCAAGCTGAATTGAGGAATCATTTAGTCCACCATGGGAGGAGCCTTGAAGAAAAAGACATCGAAAACCTACCATATCTCAAAGCAATAATCAAAGAAACCCTAAGACTTCACCCACCAATCCCTTTCTTAGTCCCTCACATGGCTATGGACTCTTGTAAGATGTTGGGTTACCATATCCCTAAAGAAACCCAAGTTTTGGTGAACATTTGGGCCATCGGACGAGACCCGAAAACGTGGGAAAACCCGTCAGAGTTCAGACCGGAACGGTTCTTGGAGCCGAATACAATGGATTATAAGGGTCACCATTTTGAGTTTATTCCTTTCGGGTCCGGTCGTCGGATGTGCCCAGCGGTGCCACTCGCGTCTCGACTGCTCCCGATGGCACTCGGGTCATTGTTACATTGCTTTGATTGGAGTTTGGCTGACGGGGTTAAGCCCGAAGATTTGGATATGAGTGAGAGAATGGGGATAACATTGAGGAAATATGTTCCCTTAAAGGCCTTAGCAATACCTTGCACTGGTTTCAGACACTAAAATTCGAATTGTTAAACTTGTTGTGAATAGCTGCATCAACTGATCGGATTTTTGGAAAAAATCCTTTGTTCATTTTAATTTGTGCTCTTATGTGTATGTATATTTACTTTGGGAATAATGTTTTATAATTGTTGTGAATAATAGAAAGACTGTGGTAAAGGACTTAAATATATTTCTGCGTGTCCTTCGGATGGTGTGGTTTGCCTATTTATATGATAAGGTACTCTTCATCGATAAGACAAATTAGGTAGGCTCCATGCATATAGACATGTTTCCTACTCTAGTCTAGGTAAGTATCTTCATGGTACCGAGCTTATGCAAATGCAACCTCGCAGTATAGAGAGCAAGTCTTATTCGTTAACCTGCGTACTTAGCCTACAAGCTCATTAGGATCTGGCCCAGGCCCAAACTTGAGACGGGTTTGGGCCAATGATGATAATCATCCCGACACATTTTATCATCTTTATTTAAAAAAATGAATAAATTAGTTCTTATAAATCAGATCAAAGAGCAAACCGATCTTTTCTATTAAAAATTAAAGTGATTGACAAAATAACCAAACTGTAACTTATGCTAATGTACAAGGTCCAATTTTTAGATGTAGAAATAGATGAGATTTTTAACAGAAGAGCCAGTTTACTCTTTGATCTAACGTATAAAAATTAATTAATTTTTTTATAGTAGAGAAAGCAAAATGCAAACAATATTTATACAATTTTATAGCATAATTTAACCTTTAAATGATTGAGAAATTTTTTTAGTTATGGGTGTATATTATTAGGTTAAATTATATTATCTGAAAGATGGATATTAGATTTAGTGGTTGGACAATATCTCAAAAATATGGCTCCAAGTTCTTCTTAGTCATCTCTTAATACTTCTTGGAATTATTTAAAAAACTATTATACACTAATTTAGACGAATTTTTGTACCTATCTACTCAAAACTCTTTCCATAAATTGCGGATTTAGTACAATTTCATCCTTTTTTATTCTCATACTTTCAGAATTTAAAAATTTTAGTCCTAACCAAACAATAAGTATTAAATTCATTAAGTTCTGTTATTTTCAATATTTGATGCGTCAAACATACTATTGTACGTGTAATGCTATGTTAGCTTGTTCTTTCCACATATTACTATAAAAAAATCAGTTAATAAATTTCAACGAGTACTGTTTGCATTAAGCCTGAAATTTAAGATTAATTCAGATTACATAATTCAATTACTGAGTGGTAAAATTTATGTGAATTTTAAATTAATTGGCATGGTCGTTATTGTAATAAAAAAATAATAGTTTAAAAAAAATTAGTTTTTTTTGTCTTTTTTCTTTACTTAATTGGGTTTATGTTGGTTGATTGAGTCCTCGATCTTTTAAAATAAACCTTTCAATTGAGTGAATTGAGTTGGTTTTGGATTGAATTAAATTCAAATCGGTTTAATTCAAAGTTTACCTTTTTTTTTTTGAGTCATCGAAGGTTTGGATTATTCCAATTTCAGGTTATTCCGTATTAGGATATTTCAAGTTTACCAATCAAGATTCTAAATCGTATCATTTAAAGTTTGTATCATTTTGAATTTGAAACTCAGGTTCGAGTCATTTCAAGTTGAGATTCAAGTAATTGTTGGTTTGGATTATTTCAAGTTTGAGTGATTCAAGGTCATTTCAAGTTCAAACCATTTATTGTTGGGTTATTTTTAAGCTCGGGTTAGACAAATTTGGATTGTTGACTTTTTATGGTTGAATCAAATTAGATAGAGTTAGAATTCGAATCAATAAAAAATTTACATAAATGCTTAATTTTCATATTGATTTCATTTTTGGGTTTAAAAAGAAAAAAAAAGAGGGGGAAAATTGAGCCTTAAGATCCTTTCAAAAAAGCACGATCCAAGAAATTTGCTTCATTTATATTCAATTTGATACTTAAATTTTTTTGATATCTCATTTAAGTATCTATGTTTTTTTACGAGAGCACAAGTATCAAATATTACATGATAACTTTTCGTTTAAGTACCAAATCGAACACTAAAATTAAATTTAAGTACCAAATCGAACATCAAAATCAAACTTTAATATTAAATGATATATTAACCCATTAATAAATGAATAAATATATGTAGACGTGCGTGATTGGAGAAAACATCTTTTTCTCAAATGTCGGCATCATTCCCAGCATTTAATGGAAGTTTTGGATTTTGTAGGTGAAAAAGTTAAGCATTATAATATTGGATTAGTATACCGTATTTGGTGGTGTGTTCTTTTTGTAAACATTCTTAGTGGGTTTGGATAGTTATTGAGGTACTGTGCGGTACGGTGCGGTACAGTATTGTATGTTTAGCTTAGTTTTTATCTTAGGTTATAGTATTGTTATAATATCTATTTTTATCGTAAAAGTAATATCTATTTAAACACACTTTTAAAAAATTGTTATATGTAATTTTTTAAATATTTTATGAATTTAAAAATTTTACTACAGTTTACCAAAAAATTTTCTTATAAAATATAAGGATTATGACGTTATTATTTGTTTTTTTTGAAAAAATAAAAGTTTAAATAATATATAATATTTATATGAACTTACCTACATGAAGTTAAAAAAGAATATTTGACAGCTTTGTAACTTTGTTAAGGTTCAACGTAGAAGAATAATCCCAATTGCAATTTAAATAAATCTGATTAATTATAATTATAATTAATTAGTATAAAATGTAATCGGATTGATAATCGAATATATCTAGATTTAGATCGTACTATATCTGAGTAGAACTTATGCATGATGAAACTTGAGTCACAATAAATATTTTTTAAAAATCATACGTAATTTATAAAGAGTAAAAAACTTGAACATGAAATGTAAAATTTAATTTTTTTTCAAAACAATTTCATCATAAGTTTTGATCATGGCTGTTCTTTTTGACACGATGTCTAAAATTACTCATAGCTCGTCCTCAACCCATAAATAGAAGAATAATGCGCTTCAATGTACTCGAACTCACGTCCTCTTGCATTGATAACAATATTTATACTAATTGGACTAAGAATCAATCAGCGTAAAACTTAAAATTAAATGTTAAAATTTTGGATCATTGATTTCATCGGTTTGAATTGAATTATTTCACTTACATTATAAATTAAAATGTTAACAACGTTACCTTTAACTACCATAACATATAACTTTTGCCAAATACATGTACCACATTAGACCAATAATATAAGTACCACATTAGAAAAAAAAGTGTCAAACTCGGGTACCAAATGATATATTAAACCTTTTGAAATATAACCAAGAGATACATAAATGAATTTAGCCAACCACGTTATTGACTTAGTCATAAAATTTGTAGAAATTTTAATTTAATTGATATGAGATTTAAGATTCGATTTTATATTTATAAACTAATTCTCTTTTTCTCAATAAAATGTGAATTTAATAAAATAACAACTTTTTTATTATTTTTACTGCTTCATCGGATTGAGTTGATTTCGGGTTAAATAAATTTAATTTAATTTAATTTAATTCAGAATTTATTTATTTTTTGTTGTTTAAAATACAAATAAATTTAAATTTAAATTTAAATTATTTCTAATTCGAGTTAATAAACGTAATTGCTTGGTATTTATTTTGATTCCATTTTTGGGTTTAATAAATACATGATCCAAGAAATTTGGGCCGTCAGATTCTTTCAGAAAAGCCTAAACTCCTTGATTACCCAAAAGTACGCCCATATCAGAATCCTTTACGCTGCTCCGCGAAACACCAAATCACAGACTCGCCCCGCTCCTCACTCCTATTCCGAAAAAAGAAAAGAAAAACACGTCAACGCACTAACGGAGAAATTACACTTTCTCTACGTCGTTGACTGTTGAATTTTCATTCCTTAAAAACAAAACCCTAAACCTTAAATTCTCTCACATTTTCAATGGAATTTTGGGGTAAATTCTCCTTTACATCTTACAATCTTTTCTTTCAGTTAAAATTTATTCTTTAAACCTTTGTTTCAATTGCGAAATTGGTTGAAATGAATGATTATTTATGTTTGATTATCGATTATTTACGTTTCTTTGAAAAATGCTAATCGTATGTTCAGATGCTGTCTTCTAGTAAGGATTTGATGCTTCAGGCTGTTTCTTTTGCTAATTATTTTTCTTTTAATATGATAATTTTTGTCTTTGATTTTGTATGTAGTGCGGCATGGAATTATATATATACATGTTCTCCTAGATAGATTCATACACTCTTTTGAATTAGAATTTAGGTTTGGTATTTATTTTGATTTTGTTCTTTTAAATTGTTTTCTTAGTTTCATTTCACGTCTGATTAAAGGAAAATCACTTATTTTATACAATTTTTTTTCAAGCATTTCTCTGTAAAATTTCCCTATAATTTACTCATTATGAATATTGAAGGGCAAAAAAAGAAAATGATAACTTTTTTTCCTTGTTAAATCGTAATTTCTTTGGACACTATTAAGGGTTTGAAATAATCTTTTATAATTTGATGTTTTGAATTGGATTACCCTGTTGGAAACCTTTTAGAATATGTTCTATCTGCTACTACTATTGGTATTGCGTTTCATCATTTGGTGTTATTGTAGTTTTTTACATCTCAATGATTGTTGCTTGTCAAATATTTTTCGATTGATATTTGCGATTTCAATTCAATTAGCCATTGCATCCTTCAATGTTCTTGGGTCTAATGAATCATGAAAACCTGTCATCCTCTGAAATTTGGCAATATATATGTAGGTGCTGAGGTTAAAAGTGGACAGAGCTTTGAGGTTGAATTAGAGGATGATGGCAGTAGGATTTTGCATATTTCACAGGTTATATTAAGGAACTCTGATTTCCATAGTTATTGTGTTCTGACAGTAGTTATATATCTATTAATTTTGTCGCTATATATAACTCACAGGCTGCCCTTGGTGAGGTGACCAGTGATAACAAAAAAGAAAAAGGAAATGGAACTGCTTGCGTCTATCTCAAATTCAATAATGAAAAGTTTGTAATCGGAACACTTTCCCATGATAAATTCCCCCAGATGCCATTGGATTTGGCATTGCATAGTAAATTTGAGTTGTCCCATACCTGGAAGAATGGCAGTGTTTATTTCACTGGGTATTATGTTGATACGCCTCAAGGTAGTGGTAAGTCATTCTGCTAGCGTTTTATATTTATTTGGTATCTGTTAGTAATATTTAAATATGTAAATCATATTTCAATTTTTACTTTACAGGTTCTGAGTCTGAAGAGGAGCTTCTTGAACCCATAGTTAATCCCATAAAGCCTCATGCTACAATATCTGATCCTACCACGTCAAAACAGGTTAAGATTGTGGAACCAAAAAAAGCAGAGGATAGCTGTGATGACGAGGATGAAGATGATACTTCTACCGAGGATGAAATGTCCAGTGAGGATCAGGTAGATGTCTAGCAATTATTATCATAACCAGCTGATATGCTCTTTACGATTTTATGGTGAATCATAATTATGAATAGTTGAATAGAGTGTTTAGCATTTAATGATTTATGTACATTAGGGACACAGCTATCCTTGAATCTAATTGTTTTTTCTTCTTCACATGAAAATTTGCTGAACAAAATGTTTGCCATTTCTAGCTTGGTCTTGGTAGGAGCCATTGTTTTTAATTTGATAAAGCTGTTTTTGTTGTTGTTTTTACAATCCAGTTTTTGACGGAATACTATGTCTAATTATTGTTGATTCTGAGTTATCATTTTAGGAACCTGGCATGTTAGTAAATGGTGAGAATGAAAGTGACAATGATACTGACAGTGATGAGGATGATAGTGAAGAAGAAAGTTCAGATGAGGATCCTGAGACACCTGAGACGGAAAAGGTAAAGACATGCTTTAAGCTTATCCATTCATGACTTTCAGGGGCTTCAGCTGAGTCTGTACTTTCTCATTCTAATTACTGGTGATTGATTTTCCTTAGGCCGGACCGAGCAAGAAGAGATCTGCAGAGTCAGCTACAAAGACCCCTGCACCAGAAAAGAAGGCAAAGCTAGTCACTCCCCAAAAGACAGGTACATTTCCCCTCCTATATGTACTCTTCTTGAGATGTTGATAGATAAATGATTAATGAGGGATCATAATACAAATTTGATTAGTTATAAAATGTTTGCTTGCGCCTATTTCTAATTCTCTGTTCTTGCTCATTCTTCAATTGACAGTTTTTTTTTTTTCTAATTAAAATTTATATTCTTAAAGAGTTGCAAAATCCTTGATGCAGATGGCAAGAAAGTGGGTGGACATACAGCAACTCCTCATCCTTCAAAGGAAGCCAGAAAGGCATCGGCTACCACCGGTCAAGTGAATCAGAGCGCAAAGCCAGGCGGTTCATCATTCCCTTGCAAGTCTTGCGGCAGGTCAGTTCCTTATTACGTCGGGATAAAGAAACATTTAGTCCTTTGAACTTGGCAGTTTTTCCCAACTTGGTCCTTAACATTTTTTTGGCCTACTCAAGTCTTGGAGCTTGACAACTTTTCTCAATTTGGGCCCTGAACTTGTTTCCATAAAGGCATGATGACATGACACGATCTCATAGTGTATCCAAGTTTAGGGACTAAATTGAAAAAAGCTACCAAGTTTTGATACTAATATGAATGAAAAAGAAGTTCGGGGAATAAAATGGGGAAAGTTGCCAAGTACATGGATTAAATGTATTTTTGTTTAAATTTGGATTAACATTTCTTGCTTGAAAATTTTGTTCAGGTCATTTGGCTCTGAAATGGCCTTGCAATCTCATTCCAAGGCAAAACATGGAACTGCAGTGTAAAAATCAATCAGTCTAACAAGTAATATCTTTGCTTAACTATTACCATTCCTGGAATGGGCAAATTGAACATAATTAGTTAAATGTTTTAGGTGACTATAATTGATGATTTATGTGTTTAATGAGTAGTATTTGCAAATTATTAGGTTATCTTAAATGAAATTGTGTTCTGCCTATAGCAAAAAATTATGTCATATTGGTATCATTTTCTCATGTTATGATTGTGTTTAAAGTATTATATATATTTTTTAACTTTTAACGTGTTAATAGACCGTGTTAAGTAGCTTTAGACACGTGTTTGAGTTATATGCCACGTTTTAGTTATTATTTACTTTGATGAAAACATCTTTTATGGTATAGTAAAGGGATAAATACCAAAATTAAAATACATCAAAAATATTAAAAACATTAAAATAAATATTTCTGAATAAATTGGAAATAATTGAAAAAATATATATACTTAAATAATATTAATATAGATGCAATTTAACAAGAAATTGTCTTTAAAATAATAACAAAATTAACAATAAAACAAGTGTTATACAATATTCAAATAATGATAAAATAATAGTAATATAATAGTGAAATGATAGTAAAATATGGAGAAAACAACAAAAAAATATCATTAAAATAACAGAAACAAATAGCAGATTTTTTTTGGCATTTAGTGAATTTGGGCTGGCCTGGGCTCGGACCAACAATGTCTTACCTGAGGCCCAACCCATTTTTAAAACAAACCTTATTTTTTTGCCTAAGCCTATTTTTCAAGCTTATATTTTTACCCAAATCCTCTCACATTTCGGGTGGGCCTTCGAGTCGGGCTGCCTAACCCATGAGCAAGTCTAGTGGGACCATTGCAGTTAATATTTATGGACTATGGAGGATATAACATGCAAGAAGAGTGAGTGATATATAATGGGATGAGATATTTTAGTCTCTTTTTACATTAAAAAAAAAAGAGAAAGATATATAATGGAGGGGAGGAGCTAAAGGCGGCTGACAAGGGTCCCGATCCCCTAAAATGGAAAATTTCACCTCTTTTTATAATTTAAAATTTTTTAAATTAATATATAATAAAATTATACTTTAGCCCCTCAAGAATGAAAAAATCGCTTTAATCCTTTAAAAATTATAAATATATAAACTATAAAAATAATAAAATTTTACTTTTACTATTATAAAAATATATAATTTTATTCCAGCCCCTCAAAATTTTTTTTTTAACTCCGCCCATGATATAATGAGATGGGACAAAAGACTCACCATCATAGCAAATTGATCCAACAGTTGATGCTCCACCAAAGGCAGTAGATGATTCATATGGTAATCATGCAATGACTTTTGTGGGGTTAACCCATGTGAATAAAGGTGTATAGAATTAGTTAAAGCTAACAAATGGCAGACGGTCAATGGAGAAAGTTGCCTTGGTCTTATTTTATCTGTTGATTTTATTAAATCGATTTAATTTGGTCGGAGGTTGTTTAAATTTTTTTTTAAATTTTAGTTAACTATCAATTCAGTTTAAAATTAGGTAATTAATTGAATTTAATAAATAATATTATATATTATATGTATTAGACTATTATATATTAAATATTAATTCGAATAATTTGATCAAATAAATATTATCAATTTATTTATTTATTTTTATATGTTTTATACTTATTTAAAAAGAAATAAAAATATTTTTCTACTCTTGTCCAGTTATATCATTCTATTCTCAATGTACAAGTGAATTTGATAGCAATTTACTAGCCGCGCAAGCTACTGCACAATTAATATTATGTTTTACTATTTCTAATTTTTGAAGACTTACCAAATATAATAAATTATTAATATAAATTATTATTTTAATAAATTACTTAATATTTCAATTTTATTTTAATAATAAATTTTAAAAAAAATAATTTTAAATAATCTTCTTCACATATTATTAAAAATATTCAATAATAATATTTTAATAATAAATATAATAAATTGTTAATATAGTTTATTATTTTAATAAATTGCTAAATATTTTAATTTTATTTTAATAATAAATTTTAAAAATAATAATTTTAAATAATCTTCTTTACACATTATTAAAATAAAAAATTTAAATATTTATTACAAAACATATTATTGAATATTTTTAATAATATGGGAAGAAGATTATTTAAATTTATTGTGACTCAAATTTCGTCATTCATAAATTCTACTCAAATATATTAGGGTCTAAATCTAGATATATTCGGTTTTGAATCCGATTATTTTTTATACTAATTAATTATAATTATAATTATAATTAATCAGATTTATTTAAATTACAATTGGGATTATTCTTTTACGTTGAACCTTAACAAAGTTACAAAGCTGTCAAATATTCTTTTTTAACTTCATGTAGATAAGTTTATATAAATAATATTATATATTATTTTAACTTTTATTTTCTCTAAAAAAACAAATAATAACGTCATAATCCCTATTTTTTATAAGAGAAAATTTTAGTAAACTATCAATAAAGTTTTTAAATTCATAAAATATATAAAAAAAATACATAACAATTTTTTTAAAGGTATATATGTTTAGATAAGTGTTGTGTTTACTCACGGTTAGTGAAAAAACAACGATAACGGTGAAATTAGATATTGTAATATAAATCAAAAACTAAATTAAACACACCGCACTATACTACCCATCTAAACTCACAATAAGAATGTTTATAAAAACAACACACCACCAAATACCAGATACTAGAGGTGTTCATGGGCGGGGCCGGGCCGAGTTCGGGCTAGGTCCATAAAAAATTTTGGCCCGCATACTAGGTTCGGGCCCGGCCCGAAATATGGACCTGAAATTTTGTCCAGGCACGGCCCGGGAAAAAATTCTTAGGCCCGAGCCCGGCCCGGCCCATTTTTTAAAATAAACACCAATTTAAAAAAATATATTTTTAAAATTTAAAAAATATAAAAAAATATTTTTTTATTATATATTCGGGCCGGGCCAGGCCCGGACCAAAAAATCGTGCCCGAGGGCCGACTCATTTTTTAAACGGGCCTCATTTTTTTGCCCAAACCCATATTTCGGGCCTATATTTTTACCCGAATCCTCCTATATTTCGGGTGGGCCGTCGGGTCGAGCCGGGCCGCCCGGCCATGAACACCTCTACCAGATACTAATCCATATTATAATGCTTGACTTTTCACCTACAAAATCCAAAACTTCCATTAAATTCTGGTAATGATGCTGACATTTGAGAAAAAGATGTTTTCTCCAATCACACACATGTACATATATTTAATCATTTATTAATGGGATAATATATCATTTACTATCACAATTTAATTTTAATATTCAATTTGGTACTTAAACCAAAAGTTATCATGTAATGTGTGATACTTGTGCTCTTGTAAGAAAATATAGTTACTTAAATGAGATATAAAAAAAACTTAAGTATCAAATTGAATATAAATGAAGCAAATTTTTTGGATCGTATTTTTTTAAAGGATATTTAAGTCTCAATTCTCCCCCCCCCCTTTTTCTTTTTAAACCCAAAAATAAAATCAAAATGAAAATTAAGCATTTCCTTCAATTTTTCGTTGCTTCGAATTCTAACTCAATCTAATTTGATTAAACTATAAAAAGTCAATAATCCAAATTTATCTAACCCAAGCTTAAAAATAACCCAACAATGAATGATTTGAACTTGAATCACTCAAACCTGAAATAATCCAAACCAACAATTATTTGAATCTCAACTTGAAATGACTCGAACTTGAGTTTCAAATTCAAAATGATACAGACTTTAAATGACACGATCTGGAATATTGATTGGTAAACTCGAATAATCTTAATACGGAATAACTTGAAATTGAAATAATCCAAATCCTCGATGACTCAAAAAAAAAGTAAACTTTGAATTAAACCGATTTAAATTTAACTCAATCCAAAACCAACTCAATTCACTCAATTGAGATGTCTATTTTAAAAGATTGAGGACTCAATCAACCAACATAAACCCAGTTAAGTAAAGAAAAAAGACAAAAAAAAAACTAAATTTTATTATTTTCTTAAAATTATGTTTTTTTTATAATAACGATGATGCCAACTAATTTAAAATTGAAATGAATTATGTAATCTGAACCAATCTTAAACATATATATATATATATATAATCTCTCTCCCACACACATATATATCATTTAAAGTTTATATATATATATATACACATATACACATGCATATCATAAGGTTTTCGTTCTTTTTCCTTGTTAACAAGAATGTCGTAATCACAATTTTACATGCAGATATTATATGCTTAATTTTGTACCTACAAAATCCAAAGCTTCCAAGGACTGATGGTAATGATACTGACATTTGAGAATTGAGATTTTTTATCCAATCATATTGTGTATATATATTAAAGGTCAAATTCTGCTATTAGGCCATGTACTTTGTGTAAGTTATGAATTTAGTACCTATACTTCAATTTTGAAATTTTAGTCTAACTAAATGGTAGCATCTAAATCTGTTTAGTTAAATTATGCTATTAGCCTTTTTCTATGCCTAAAATTATAGATTTAGTCCATGTTTTTTAAGTGGATTATTCTTAGCCACTATATTTTTTTAAAATTTGAAATTTTAGGCTTAATGCAAATTGTAATCGTTGAATCTATTAACTGATTTTTTTTATAGTAATATGTGGAAATAACAAGCTAGCTAACACATACACACAAAAATATATTTGACGCATCAAATTTTGAAAATAACAGAATTTAACTTAATGAATTTAATAATTATTATTTAGTCAAGACTAAAATTTTTAAATTCTAAAAGTATGAGGATAAAAAATGATCAAATTGTACTGAATCCTCAATTTATGCAAAGAGTTTTGAGCAGATAGGTACAAAAAATTTGTCTAAATTAGTGTACAAAAGTTTTTCAAATAATTCCAAGAAATATTAAGAGATGACTAAGAAGAACTTGGAGCCATATTTTTGAGATATTATCCAACCACTAAATCAAATATCCATCTTTTAGATAATATAGTTTAACCTAATCAATTATTTCGAGATAATAAAATGTCATGACCAGTAAGTTAGGACCCAACATTTTTGAATTCCCGAAAATAAACTTTTATTTGAAATTTGTGAATTTATTGCAAAACAAATACTTGGCTTTCTAAATTCATCGAAAAATAATCGCAATCCAGTAAGTTAGGACACGATCTTTCTCGAGAATTATGAATGCCAAATATTTTGGAAATTTGTAAAATATGATGATTTTAATGCTTTGACACAACCAAAATATATATATTTTTAAAAGGCATGTTAAAAAGTTAATGTATAACATGAAACAAATAATTTAATTTAAATTATATATGTATATTCTAAATGTGTGTGTATTTATGTATATATATTTGTAAAAAATGAAGAATAATATATAAAAACATATATGGAAATATACGTAAATACATACTTATAAAAGTAAAAAAAAAATTGAAACTAAAATATAAAAGTATAAATATGTATATAGAAGTTAAGAAATAAAATAAAAAAATGTATAAAATATATACAGGTATACATATACTACATAAAAAGATACATATATATATATTATAAAAAAAACCATGAGAGTATACTATATAAAAACATGCATATATATATTATATAAAAACAATGCGTGTATGAATATGGAAATAACAATAATAACCATGATAATAAATAATGGTATAATGATAAACATTAAAAAAATAAAAAAATAGCTAAAAATGGACTAAATTGAACTTAAAAACAAAAAAAACGGGTAGATTCGAAAATAAATAAAAAAGAACAAAATTGAACACGCGAACAACTATGGGGGACTAAAAGGGAAATTAATCCCACCCCCAAAACGCTGCGCAGCGAGGGACCGAATTGAAACAGAAATGAAAGATGAAGTTAATTTAAAAAAAAAAAACAAAATGGGTTTAATTGAAGTACGTCGCAAAAAGAAGGGACTAAATTAGAAAATTTCCCATTCAAGGCCAGAACGCGCGGATCCTCCCCTCCGGGTCGGGTCACCGCGCGGGTCATGGCCACCTAAACGGCGCCGTTTTGCTTATAGCATTAAAACCAAAATTTTCTTTCAAAAAAAAACGTTTCTGCTTCATTTTTTGTTTTAAAACAACAAACAGTGGGGAAAAAAAAATTCCTTCGCCATGACGCCGCCGTCGACGGCCATGAACCACCGCGACCGGTGCTCGGCTCCAGTGCACGAAATCAGGTAAGCACTCTTTTATTTTTTTATTTTCTTTTGTAAAAAAAATTGAAATCGAAAAAGAAAATGGAGAAAAGCACCTAAAAAAAACTGCTTGTGTATTGCTCTTTGATTTTTTTTACAGGGTTTTTTCTCGCTCCCCTTCTCTTTACAGAATATGGCTTTATATAGCCCGAAAACAGAAAAAATAAAACAAATATAATTGTTTTCTTTGCTGTTCCTTCTCCTTCGGACTCCTTGAGTCCATGTTTGCAGGTGTTCGTGGAGCAAACGGCGCGCGTTGAGAGGAGGTTGGCCCCGAGACGTGCGGCGCCTGGGGAGTCTGCTGGAGGCGGGAACTTGCTGCGGCGCTACTTGCTGCACTAGGGTTTCTGCAGGCTTGTTTGTATTTTGGGCTAGGGTCTGTATTGGGCTAGGGTAATTAGGATTTTGGGCTGTTAATTGGGCCTGTTTTGAGTGGGCCGGGCAATTTGAGCTTTTACAGGGATTGTTGTTCGATCTTGTTAATTATGTAATAAGCTCGTAACTCGTAAGTGGGGATGTATAAGATTTGGTTTAAAATTGCATTGCCGAAAATCGCATTATCTATAAACTTTCTTGCATAATGCCAAAATTTGGAATTTGAATTTCCCAAACCCTGCACTTATTTTTTTTATGTTGGCATGTTAGGACGGAGCTTTGTTGGTTTAGTGGTGCCAAGATATACCCAGGAAAAGGCATCAGATTTATCCGTTCTGATTCTCAGGTAAATTTCCATTCAATTCTATATTGAAGTGGTTGATATTCGGATATTCTTGCTGATTATTAACTACCTTTTGCATGGACTTGTGAAGGTCTTCCTTTTTTCAAACTCAAAATGCAAGAGGTACTTTCCACAACCGTTTGAAGCCATCGAAACTTACATGGACAGCCATGTATAGGAAGCAACATAAGAAGGTTAGTGTCGGCTTTGTGAACCCAATTTCATTTTGGTTTCAGAATTGCATCTTGGTTGCAAGTAAAATTATTTTTTACTCAATAGTCGGCCTTTATTACTGTCATGAACCTTATTTTATTCCAATCATTTATCCTATAAAAGTTATATTAGTTTTAATAATAGTGATCATACGTACATGTAGGACATTGCTCAAGAGGCCGTTAAGAAGAGGAGACGTGCCACAAAGAAGCCATACTCCAGATCCATCGTCGGTGCCACCTTAGAGGTTATCAAATTCTATTCAAAATCTCGAAATAAAGATAAAGTTGACATGAAAAAAATATTGATTTGTTTTAAACCATACATGAAATGAAGAGTGGAAGCAATGAATCACGTAAATGAACTTTTTTTTTCTTCTTTTTGTTAATCACATAGACCCAACTTGCAAGCTTTCTCTAACCAATGAATTCATTTGTTTTTCCTACTTTACTCTTCCGCCGCGGCGGCCTTTTCTCTGTCTTCTCTTCACTGATATCGATACATGAAACCTGTAAGTACTCCTAAGTCTACTATTTCGCTATCATATCCTCTTTTATAATTTTTCTGTTATTCTGAATTGGGAAATCTGAGTTAAATTTCTCAGATCCGAACAAGAAGATGGGTTGTAGCATGGCACAATTTGAGCTCCTGTCCGTTGTCATATCATGGCAGATCCTCAAGACATGGTTGATTTGGTGTCATATTTTGAAGATTTCGATGAGATTGCAGACTCATCATGGTATGGGAGCTTGACACCTGCAACCAATCAGAACTTTCAAAATGGAGAGAGCGAAGAATTGTTCAATGATAATCAGATATTGGCATGACAAGAAGCGTTGAAGAGCTCGACAAATCGGAAGCTAAAAAAAGAGGCATAGAGGAACAGTGCAACGCATTGCTGATTCTTGGGAGTTGCATTGTTCCTCTATGCCTCTTTTTTTAGCTTCCGATTTGTCGAGCTCTTCAACGCTTCTTGTCATGCCAATATCTGATTATCATTGAACAATTCTTCGCTCTCTCCATTTTGAAAGTTTTGATTGGTTGCTGGTGCCAAGCTCTCATATCATGACGAGTCTTCAATCTCATCGAAATCTTCAAGATATGACAGCAAATCAACAATGTCTTGAGGATTTAGACTCAATATTTTCATAAATAATCTAGACTCAATATCATTTTCATAATTGATTATTTTTTTAAAATTTATTAAAATTATACAAATATAACTAATATTTATAATTTTTTTTTAAATCATTAAAAATTGTAAGGATTACTTCAAAATTATAAAAATATTTACATTGTTATTAAAAACATAAATTAGAAGATGCCAAAAATAGGAAGAAATTGAAAAATTATTATGCCAAGATAACCTACTTGTTCCCGAGTGGAGACATGAACTTTCAAGGGGAGAGTTCTCAAGAGAGAACCCCTTGATGTCAAATGCAAGCATAGATGAGAACTACTTGTTCCTGAGTGGAGACTTGAATAGTTTGCATATATTCAAACAAGAAATCCATGCATGGTTTCATAGGAAAAGAGACGGGGTGGCTTTCCGTACTACCACAGGTCTGTAAGTTCATTAATTTAGTTAAACTGTGTTCCAACCTTGCCACATGCTGCATAACTAAAAACTGAAGCCACAACAAGGACACACATACATACAACAATTTAAAAGAAAAGCAGAAAAATATTGTCGCCAGGTTAGTTAACTTTGATTAGTTCAGTTACATTGTCACCAGGTTAAGTATAAATCTCTTTTTTTAGTTATCTAAAAAAGCCTAATTCAAGAAACTCTCTTTTACTTTTTTTTGGGGTGAAATCGAGAAACTTTCTTTAATCTTCAAAATTTTTTGTTGTTTTGGATTGGGTTCTTTTTCTTGTTTCTTGACCAAGGGCTGGCAAAAAAGGAAGCAAAACGAAGCTGCTATCATGGCAGATTCTCAAGACATTGTTGATCCTTTGTCATATCTTGAAGACTTGAATGAGATTGCAGACTCGGCATGGTATGAGAGCTTGATGCCAGCAACCAATCAGAGCTTTCAGAATGGAAAGAACGAAGCTAAAAAAAGAGGCGCAGAGAAACAGTGCAACTCTCAACAATCAGCAATGCGGAGAAATAGAAAATTTACCAAGGAAGAGATGCCGAAAAGAAAACTGGGTCGCAAATAAGGTTGCTATACAGAAGTCGGATTGACAGATAGATAGAACAAGTAAATTCTCCAAATTTAATTTAATAATTATTGTTTCTATATATATATATATTAGTAGATGATCCAAAAAATCCTTGTATCGACAATGTAAATATGTTTGTTTCTTTTAACACCAATTTTGTGTGTATATTTTGGGAATGGAAGGACAAGAAGACAGATATAACTTTCCTTATCCTCTTCTGGTTCTAAATTGGCCTTTAGTTATTTCTTTTGGTTTTAACACCGGATGTGTAGGGCATTTTGCACGAGTTCCAAGAAATAGCTAAAGGCCAATTTAGAACCAGAAGAGGATAAGGAAATTTATATCAGTCTTCTTGTCCTTCCATTCCCAAAATATACACACAAAATAGGTGTTAAATGAAACAAACATATTTACATTGTCGATACAAGGATTTTTTGGATCATCTACTAATATATATATAAACAATAATTATTAAATTAAATTTGGAGAATTTACTTGTTCTATCTGTCTGTCAATCCGACTTCTGTATAGCAACCTTATTTGCGGCCTAGTTTTCTTTTCGGCAATTTCTTCCTTGGTAAATTTTCTATTTTTCCGCATTGCTGATTGTTGAGAGTTGCACGGTTTCTCTGCGCCTCTTTTTTTAGCTTCGTTCTTTCCATTCTGAAAGCTCTGATTGGTTGCTGGCATCAAGCTCTCATACCATGCCGAGTCTGCAATCTCATTGAAGTCTTCAAGATATGACAAAGGATCAACAATGTCTTGAGGATCTGCCATGATAGTAGCTTCGTTTTGCTTCCTTTTTTGCCAGCCCTTGGTCAAGAAACAAGAAAAAGAACCCAATCCAGAACAATAGAAAATTTTGAAGGTTAAAGAGAGTTTCTCGATTTCACCAAAAAAAAGTAAAAGAGAGTTTCTTGAATTAGGCTTTGTTAGATAACTAAAAAGAGAGATTTATACTTAACCTGGTGACAATGTAACTGAACTAATCAAAGTTAACTAACCTGGTGACAATATTTTTTTGCTTTTCTTTTGAATTGCTGTATGTATGTGTGTCCTTGTTGTGGCTTCAGTTTTCAGTTATGCAGCATGTGGCAAGGTTGGAAAACAGTTTAACTAAATTAACGAACTTACAGACCTGTGGTAGTACGGAAAGTCACCCCGTCTCTTTTCCTATGAAACCATGCATGAATTTCTTGTTCGAATATATGCAAACTATTCAGGTCTCCACTCAGGAACAAGTAGTTCTCATCTATGCTTGCATTTGACATCAAAGGGTTCTCCCTTGAAAGTTCATGTCTCCACTTGGGAATAAGTATGTTATCTTGGCATAATAATTTTTCAATTTCTTCCTATTTTTGACATCTTCTAATTTATGTTTTTAATAACAATGTAAAATTTTTTACCATTTTTAATGATTTAAAAAAATAATATTCTTTTATAAATATTAGTTATATTTGTATAATTTTAATAAAATTTAAAGGGTTTTTTATAATAATAATTAATTATGAAAATGATATTGAATCTAAATTATTTACGAAAATAAAGTATTTCCTACTGCAACAATAGGTGTCGCTTGACTGGTTGGCGGTACTACGATTTTAAAAAAATTATTTTTTTGAATAGTATCGCTTGAAACATTGGCGGCACCGGTATAATTTTTTAAAGAATATTAGTATTTTTTATTTATACAATAGAAATAAAATACAAGAAAAAATTATTTTTTCTTGTGGTGCGGCCTTAACACTGATAATTTTTTTTTAAAAAAAGTGCTTGACAAAAAAAATGAGTTGAAAAAAAAAAGAAATGAGTTGAAAAAAAAAAGTTAAAACAAACGAAAAAAATATACATCGGTTCCATCATAAATCTCTAAAAATCAAATCAAAATATGATAAAATATCCAACCCTTTATTATTTTCACAGCTTTTTCTTTTTTGATAAAAAATTAACATGTTATTTTCAAATTGCTTTTAAAGAAGAAAATTTAATAAACATGAGGTGTTAGGTCTTGACATAACCCAAAGGTGAAGGACTCCAAGCAATCATTTTTAGTTCTTTCTCACCTTTTTCTTCCCATCTGATTACCCAAGCCCTAGTTTCTGTTACAAACTTCATGCCATTTTCGAATACATCACTCTTAGACACCAAAATTTTGTTTGAGAAGAAGCATAATTAAATTATATATTTTTACTATCATAAAAATATAATTTTATCATTTTAATAGTTTATATTTTTATAAAATTTAAATGATTAAATTAAAATTTTATCATTTTAGGGGGTTAAAATGTAATTTTATCATATTTTAATTTAAAATTTTATAAATTATTAAGGGACTAAAAGTTAAATTTTCTATTTTAGGGGGGTCGGTGCTGGCTCTGCACCTGCCTAGACACTTTCCATCTCACCAAACTCAGCATCAAACAACTGTTATCGGTGCTTATCTTTTTGTCTATTAGTAAATTTACGTTTTGGTAACTTAATTTTAAAAAGTTATAAAATAATCGTTAAATTATTCGAAATTTTTTATTTAAATCATTGGATAAAATAACCTAATCAAACCAACTCGAGCAATTTAATCTTAATCTCTAATACAATTATATTGAAAACCATAAACTTCATAGAAAACCCAAAGTCAATGACAAAACAAATTAAAAACCATTCTCTAATGGTGATTTTACTGGAGATTTTGCAGCAAGTCTGCAACTGCAAAACCACCTTTGATTAAGGATCTCTTCGATCGCAGCGCAAACCAGAATTTGAGTTCCGATTTCAAGTATCTCAGTAGCTTTTTTTCTTCAAACATTTTCTATACATATTGCGATAGGTTCGAGGTAGTCCGGGAATTTCCCCCGAGCAGTGTTGTTTAATGCTTGTTCTAAGCTTCGGAAATCTTTGAACTCCACTTTGTTGTTGTTGTCGTCATCATAAACTTCATTCTTCAAATCAATAAGTTTAGTTGTAACACTAATTCTTCATAAGAGTGAAACTAAATAAAACATGAAATCTCAAATCCACTACTAAACAACCATCCAATAAATTCTTAGATTTGAAAAATAATCACATTTATGAGTTATACTATTTTCGGAATTGAAGTTATCAATTGCTATTTGGAGAAACCGTTACTGTTCATTAACTTCAATCGGTCAAGTTACCTACCTTAAATAAAAATAAAATGTGTTAATATCATACGTAGCCTATGAACACTTCTATCTACTAATATTGTATGTATATATTATACCTTCTTTACTAGAGTTTTGTGATGAATTCCTTAAATTTATTTAATTGAGCCATAAAATAAATGATCGAAGCCAGAAATTTTGTTAGGGGCAAGATAAAATTATAAAATTCTGGAAGGGCCATTGCTAAAAAAATTGTGTTAAAAAAAAGCTTAGATTAAATTATTAACTTTTCATAGGGCTAAAAAGGCAATTTTTCCATTTAATTATGGAAATCAGAGTTCCTTAATAACCTGTGAAATATGCAAAATCCTACTGCCATCATCCTCTAATTCAACCTCAAAGCTCTGTCCACTTTTAACCTCAGCACCTACACATATATTGCCAAATTTCAGAGGATGACAGGCTTTCATGATTCACTAGACCCAAGAACATTGAAGGATGCAATGGCTAATTGAATTGAGATCGCAAATATGTAACAATCGAAAAATAGTTGACAAGCAATCATCATTGAGATGTAAAAAACTACAATAATACCAATAGTAGTAGCAGATAGAACATATTCTAAAAAGTTTCCAACAGGGCAATCCAATTCAAACCCTTAATAGTGTCCAAAGAAATTACGATTTAACAAGGAAAAAAAGGTATCATTTTCTTTTTTTCCCTTCAATATTCATAACGAGTAAATTATAGGGAAATTTTACAGAGAAATGCTTGCAAAAAAATTGTATAAAATAAGTCATTTTCCTTTAATCAGACGTGAAATGAAACTTAGAAAACAATTTAAAAGAACAAAATCAATATAATTACCAAACCTAAATTCTAATTCAAAACAGTGTATGAATCTATCTGGGAGAACATGTATATATATATAATTCCATGCCGCACTCTTACATACAAAATCAAAGATAAAAATTATCTTATTAAAAGAAAAATAATTAGCAAAAGAAACAGCCTGAAACATCAAATCCAACATACGATTAGCATTTTCAAAGAAACGTAAATAATCGATAATCAAACATAAATAATCATTCATTTCAACCAATTTCGCAATTGAAACAAATATTCAAAGCACAAATTTTAACTGTAAAGGAAAATTTACCCCAAAATTCCATTGAAGATGTGAGAGAAATCGGTAGAGAAATTGTTTTTAAGGAATGAAAAATCGACAGTCAACGACGTAGAGAGAGTGTAATTTCTTTGTTAGTGCGTTGACGTGTTTTTCTTTTGACAATTTCAAGTGAGTCATCCCTGTACCCTGTTATGCCCTCCGATAAAACATAAGCAAGGACAGTGGAATATGCAACAACCCCTGCAGTAGATATTATTAGAAGGGTAAACTACACATATAGTCACTTTTGTTTACTTTAGGTTACATTTTGGTCACTTATGTTTAAAATATTACGTTTTAGTCACTTACGTTATCGTGTTGTAACATTTTAATCACTGAGCAGTTAATTTCCGTTAACGGTGTAACGGGAAGCTAACGTGGCACGTTAAATCATCATTTCAAACAAAAATTTTAGGTTAAATTATACAACCATCTCCATATTTTTTTGTTTTGGACAATTTAATTTTTTTCTTTTATATTCTTTAAACTTTACTCTCTCTTTTTCTCTTTATTTTCCATTATCTTCTGTTTCTCCTTCTATTTTCCTACCTTTTTCATGTCTTTTAACATATTAAGAAGTCGAATTGGCAGTGAAGAAAGAAGTAGGAAGCCGAAAAGCCATCATTGCCTATAATCAAAACCCATAAACTCGTACCATGATTCTTTCTTCACTGCCAATTCGACTTCCTGATATGTTAAAAGAAATGGAGAAGGTAGGAAAACAGAGGGGGAAGCAGAAGAAAATGGAAAATAAAGAAAAAAAAGAAAGTTAAAAGAACATAAAAGAAAAAATTAAATTGCTCAAAATGAAAAAAATATGGGGACCAATTGTATAATTTAACCTAAAATTTTTGTTTGAAATGATAATTTAAGGTGTCAAGTCAGCTTACCGTTACACTGTCAATGGCAATTAATGGCTCAATGACTAAAATGTTACAACATGAAAACGTAAGTGACTAAAATGTAACATTTCAAACATAAGTGACTAAAATGTAACCTGAGATAAACAAAAGTGACCATAGATATAGTTTACCTTATTAGAAGGACAAGAAAAAAAAAATATGACCTTGTTGCTATAGTAGTGAAAGGTGCTTATATCAGCTTATATAAAGAGATTGACCCTTTCCCTCCGGAGGCACCGGTAGCAATACGCTCACCAGGCTCTAACAGCTGGTTCTCCAAAATTACCTGGTGAATCTCCTCCTCAATCACCGCGTAAAAACACTCCCTGTATATCTTTAACCATTGCATAATTTTAGCATCCACGAAAATAGAAGACAATGAAATACACGAAAGTGATCACAAATTGATGCCTGTTTGAAATGAATAAGTACCATAAGGATGGGGAAGTTGAAGACAATACCTGCTCTAGGGTTTTGGGTCTTTTGAGGGCAGCCACGTTCTGGTTACAAACGCAACACAGTCGAGCCCCGAATTTCTTTGGCTTTGAATCGGCTTCCATAAATGAAAGATGTTTCAAGAGAACTGCGTCTAAGGTGAACAATTCACGTTGTCCTTAGGCATGAGTTTTGATCTAACGTCAATGATAGGGAGCATTTGGAAGGGAGGAGCAGCGTCAGGTGAAGAAGGTTGCTGGTTTAAATGAACATAGTGTTGAGGGGTTGTTATTATCGGCTCTTGAACTGACAAAGTGCTGCTAAATTGATCTCCTACGTTGGATATTGCTGCCATGTTTGCTAAACTTGATCAATGTGTTTATAATAACAACCCACTATGAGAGTATTTATACAGAAAAAATCATGTTCTTGAAGCACTGCATCGAATATATTTCTAGCAAAACTTGTGCTAGCTTTTGTTGCCGTGTCACTTTCATCTTCCATTGTTAGGGATAAGGGGACTAAAAGGAAAACTAAACCCCGAAAGGAAGGGCCCCTGTTTCCATGTCAAAGTCGTGAAGTAAGTGTCCCTTGCTGTAAATGTTCATAACTTCATATTGTACATAGGAGAAGAAAAAGTGGTAACGCTGAATGCTACTGATCTGAGAGAGCAAAACGATGGTTGTACTGACACTGATGAGGAATCCAGAAGAGATAGGGTTGCTGTTTTTTGTTGTTGATCGTTGATTGATTTTTCTGTTTCTTTAGTTTTTGTTTTTCTTGGTTCTGTTTGTTGAAGGTGTTTTGGAGAAGATGGTGGTAATTAAATTATAGTAATAAGATATTAATTTGTGTAATACTTGAAGCAACTAGCAGGTTTGCCCGAGAGGTTAAGGGGGAAGACTTAAGATCTTCTGCACATAAGTGCGCGTGGGTTCGAACCCCACAGCCTGCAATTTTTGAAAAAGATTAATTTTATTTTATTATTTTATAAAGTGTAAAGTTTTGTTTTTTTCGTGAAAAAAGATAAATTTATTTTATTAATTTTGATTTTATTTTATAAAGTGGAAATTTTCGAATTTCTTAAATTTTAAGTGAAAAAAATATAAGTTTATTTTACATTATTTTTAAAATTTTAATTTCCAAATGATGTATTTAAAAGTACATGTCTACATGCTTCATGAGTTGATTTAGGATTTATATTTATCCACTTGAAAAATAGCTAAAAATATATTGTATTGTCATAGAGGCTTTCACACATTTGACAAAGTTTTGAGGTCTCAAATTTTGATGACCCAGCTTAAAGTTTAATCTTGTTTTAAAATACATATAGGAATCGTTGAAATTTATTTTTGCTTAAATTCTATCATATGTGGATCTTAAAGGTGTTTATGGATTGAGTTGGTTGAGACTAACTTAAAGTATGGTATTTATATACTTTATGTTTGTCAAGCTTATTCATGCTCGAAATATGAGTATAAATTTTCTCAAATCCGCTCATAGTTATAAATGACTAACTTATAAATGACTAACTTAAGTCTATTTTAGGTCCGTCCATATTATATTTTAAAAATTATATTACATTATTTTTAATTTAATTTTTATTATATTTATATATTTTAATGTTTACATTATTGTAGTATTATATATTACTATAGATTTAATTTTTATATGTTATAAATTACATAATATAAAACATTACAAAAATTTAAAAACATGGCGAGTTGACCACGAACCTTGAATGTTCAAGTCCAAATCCTACGCATATTTTGAATAGACTTAATTTTTTTTACCCATGCTCATTTTTTGAACCTAATATTTTCGTCCAAATACTCTTAAATTTTAGGTGAGCTTTCGATTGGGTAAATTACCTAACCCCTGAACAAATCTAGTAAGTCTTATCTAGAGTTATTTTAACTTAGGTTTTGTTTGTACTTCATTGTTTGAGTACTTGTCTAGAGTTATATGGAACACATGTAATGTGGGGTTAAAAATTTGTCATAAACTTGAATTAATTTTTTTGCTCAAATATATTTCCTGAAATACATAATTTTATTAATTCCTTTCAAATTTCGACTTGTTGATACAAAGAATCAAAAAAAGTAGAAATGGCGGACCCCAAATGAAAGAAAATGGTCTCCACTTGTTTTAGAGAAAAAAAGGGAGGTAGAAGAAAGAACTCTCTTACTTTAGGGTTTAGGGTTTCCTTTTATTATGTTGTATCGGACCTCGGGTCTGGTCATTTTTATTTTATTATAAGTATGTAACAATTTGTCTATCATCTTGTCGAGGGGCTTACTATATAAGTTTTAACTTGAAACTTTATTAAACAAATTTTGTTGTTTGATAGTGTGAAACAAAAGTCAAGAATTGTAATGCAGAATAATGTGAACTGTATTTCTCGAAAGAAAAAATTTGTAAATCAACGGACTCATAGAAAAATATTTGATATCAGTTTTGATCTTAAATCAGCGAGCTGTTTAGAGGTTGCGATCTTAAATCAGCGAGCTATGTGAAGCTGTGATCTTAAATCAACTAACTCAAATAACGAGCCTTAAGATTGCAGCTAGGAGCTTGAGTTCGCGCTAACAGTGTTGGAGGTTGCGGTGTTGAACCTACAAGCCTAAGATTACAGTTAGGAGCTTAAGCTCGCACTAACTATTTTAGAGGATGTGGTGTTGAACCTGCAAGCTTAAAATGACAGCTGGGAGCTTGAGCTCGCGCCAACTATTTCTAAGGTTGCGGTATTTAACCTGTGAACCTGAGATGACAGCTGCAATCTTAAATCAGCAAGTTGTGTGAAGTTGCAGTCTTAAATCAGCTAACTCAAATAATTGAAGGTTACGATTTTAAATCAGCTAACCTCTATAATATGAGTCGGGAACGTAGGTCCGCGAGCTATTTTAAAGGCCGTGATATTAAACCGACAAGCTTTAAGACTACAATGAAGAGCTTGAGTTCTCGCTAATTATTTTGAAAGCTGTTGTTCTTCACCTGCGAGCCTTAATATGACAATTGGAAACTTTGCTATCACTAACTGTGTTGGAGACTATAACTCTTCACCTGCGAGCCTTACTAATATCACTTGCAAGAATAACAAATTATGCTTGCGAAGATTGAATTAGTGCCCTGCAAAATTGAGGCAATCAAATTGAATACAAGACAATTGCATAGTGATCATCTCTCATAGAATAAAACTTAAATCACACTTACAAATGCATGCTATTTTCTGAGTTCTGACATCTTTTAGAATGTTTTGTCTAATGTTTTGAACTCTATATTTCCTAGCTGAAAGAACATAAGAGTTGTTTTTTTTTTTACATATTTTCTATCTTTCAATCCAAGCATTTTATCAAAATCAATATTCAAAACAAATTCCGTAAACAAGGTCCTTACTTCTTAGCTATAAGCAATAAGGCTAACATTGAAAACATCTATATTTAAGGAAATATGTCATAAACAACAAATTCAATTATAGATATTTCACCAAACTTAACAATTTGAACAAACAAATTAACAAAATTGGGATGAAAAGGTCAGAAATAGAAGGCTAAAGAACTTTTAGAGGTCCAACTTTAGATTTCCTCTTTAGATGAGTTATTTTTTCAAAAAATCTGTACGTTTTTTGTTCTTTTTCATTTATGGTTGTACTACTCACGCGCTTCTATCATTAATTTTGAAGAAAATTTGGTAAAGGAACTTCTCTTCTTTTCTGTTTGGACACTTAAAACATGGGTCTATTACAAAAATATTACAAAAAAATAAAAAATACCAAAATAATATTAATTTTTTTATTTACCAAAATATTACAAAAGAATAAAAAAGTAAAAAAAAAGCTGCTGGAGGATGTGACAGCACCCTGGTGGAGGGGCTGCCACTGGCATCACCAGTGGTGCCAGTGGCAGAGGCGGCACCACCCCCTTATAAAGGGGGGACCATTCGGTTGGTGGGTGGAGATGAAAAGGAGAAGGAAAGGAGAAGAAAGAAAGAAAGAAAGAAAGAAAGAAAGAAAGAAAAAGAAAGGAGAAGAAAGAAAGAAAATGAAATGAGAAGAAAGAAAATGAAAGTAGAAGAAAGAAAAAAAGGAGAATAAGAAGAGGGAATGAAGGAAAAAGAAAGAAAAAATAGGGTCTTTTACAAAAATATTACAAAAAAATAAAAAAATACCAAAATAATATTACTTTTTTTATTTACCAAAATATTACAAAAAAAACAAAACAGTGGAAAATGGGATGCCACAGGCAGCACCAAAAGTGCCACTGCCACAGGCAGCACCACTTGTATTATAAGTCCAGCATCCTTCTAGCTGAAGGAGAAGAAGAAGAAGAAGGAAGAGGAGGTGGTGCCGAAAAAGAGAGAAAGAAGAAAAAATAAGGTATTTTTTTAAACAATAACGGATTATCTTGTTATTACGTTTTTTTTATAATTTTTATAATTTTTTGTTGTTAATTTAGTTATTATTGTTAGTTATTAAGATTAATAAAAACTCAAATTGATGGTTTTAGTTAGTATTATTATTGTTAGTTTTTAGGGTTTAGTTATTAATAATTATTGTTACTTAGTATTATTGTTAGTAAAAAACTAATATTATTATTATGGTTAGTTATTAGGATTAGTAAAAACCCTAATTATTATTTTAGTATGATTGTTAGTGTTGACACCATTTTTGGATGAAAACGGGGTCGACTTGGATTTTGAAAAAAGAATGAAAACGGGAGTCGCCACCAATCCTTTTTTTGATGAGGTGTGATCGGGTCACCTCAAAAAGTGGTTGTTTTTAATAAATGATTTAATTTTATGAAAACAACGATTTTGGTCTACGAAATTCAGAAAAAAAAAGGTTCGGGAGTCGGTTACGCACGAGGAAGGATTAGCACCCTCGACACGCCCAAAATTGGTACCTTAGTTGATTATTTAATGTCTTTATGTCGAAAATTAAAAACTCGAAAAGAATTTAAAAATAAGGTCCTTCTTTATATTGCGTTATTTTTTTTTAAAAAAAATTACTTGGATAAGTCAAAATGAAAAATGCCTTCTTATCTCGAATTAACAAGATGTCACATCCAGTATGTTAGGACACGACACCTTGTAATTTTTGAGAGTAAGCTTTCCTTTTATTTTTTATTTAAACCTCATTTATTTTAATTTTAAAAGGATATTCGATTACTTAAAATCAACGAGAAAAATCGAATCTCAGTAAGTTAGGGCACGATTTTCTCGAATTTTCTAAATACGGAATATTGCCTTTACTTTCGAAAAATCCTCATATCGAGAAAACCACGTGTCATATCCAATGCGTTAGGACACAACATATTGAAATCCCGATAATGAGTTTTTATTTATGTTTTTTTATTTAAGAGCATTCTCGAGCATTTAGATTCAACAGAAAATTAGAACCCAGCACGTTAGGGCCCAATTCTCTCGAAGATCCCAAGTATCGAGTATTGCTTTTGTTTCCAAAATTTTCCCTTTTTTACGAATTCGGGTAAAAATTGATGTGACGGAATATCAATTACGATAATGCGAGTAAAAATAATACGAGCGAAGATAACAAAAATAAATATATAAAAAAATCAATTATATACAATAACAAGTAAATAAACAAAATAAAAAACTAAAACATTTTTAAAAAAAAATAATGGACACATAAATAAATAGATAAACATAAAGTAAAACAATAATAATAATAAAGAAATGAATAAAATTATAAAAGTTTTAAAAATGCATATATGAATTTTAAAAGATTTAAAATACAAAAAAAACTATGTAGGTATATATATATATAATGAAAATATGTATGTCTATACATATATATATATATGTGTATGTACAAGAATTATAAAATATGAAAACATAATTACATATATATAAATAACATGCGCATGTATGTATATATATTACATAAAGACAAAAAAATATAAATATGTATATTATAAAAATAAAATAACGTAAGTATGTACATACATTTATAAGTATATGAATTAAAATATGTAAATATATAAGTATATATATGCTTGTAGAAAATATGAAATATAAAAAATATATACTTAAAATAAATAAAGAATATGTACATGTATATATATAAATTATAATAAAATATTAGAATAAAAATGAAATAAAATATTAAATATGAAAATATATATATATGTATACACGTACATAATAAAAATATATACTAATACATAATAATAATAATAGTAATACTAATAATACTAATAATATAAAAATAACAAGGATATTTAATAGAGATATAAAAATAAACGAAAAAAGGACTAAAATTGAATTAAAAACAAAGTTGTGGGGCAAATGTGAAAGGAAATAAAGAGAAATGGGCTTATTTGAGCGCGCACAAAACATAGGGGGACCGAAACAACAATTATTCCATTCCATTAAAACACAGCACATTAGCGGGGACTAAATCGAAAAGCGCGAGAAATTATGGGGCCAAATTGGAAATAAGAAAAATGACTTAATTGCAAAACCTTTAAAAAGCGAAAGGACTGCGCGCATAAATATCCCATTCAAACGAAAACACGCGGATCCTCTAGCGGGTCGGGTCGGATGGGTCGGGCAATGGTCAAAACGACGTCGTTTTGAGGCTTAAGTGTAGCCCCCAAAACGACGTCGTTTTGGAGGGCTATATAAAGGCCTAAAATAGCCAAAAAAATCATTTGGGAGAGGGAAAGAAAAAAAGAAGAGAGAGGGAAGAGAGAAGGGAGAGAGAAGGGAGGGGGAAAGGGAAATCCGGCCAGGGGGGCCGGTCACCGGACGGCCACCGGAGGCTCGCCGGCGCCGGCGCCGGCCACCGCACACGGTGGCCGGAAAAGGTAAAAAAATATTTTTTTTTCTTTTTTTTTTGCTTAATAATGCATATATTTTTATGTTTTATATTTTTTAGTATTTTTATGTAGAAAATAAACTCAAAACAGTAAAGAAAAAAAAAGAAAGAGTCACCTTAGGTTTTAGATTTGATTCTCCGATTTGGTGTTAGAGCCCCTGATAGTATATATATTTTCGAATGGTTCTTGTATTGAATCCGTTAATATTGAAAGAAAATCTTTTGTTTTCATAGCAAAAAATAAAAAAATCCCCTCCCCCTCTGTTTACAATGACCATAGGGCTTTTATATAGCCCAAAATCCAAAGAGAAAAAAAAAGAATTTCATTTTTGGTGTTTTTCTTTGCTGTCATTTTTTGTCTTCTTTTGCAGGCATAGAGTGGTGGAGGCAAGTGGTGGCAAAGTTGGTGGTGACAGAGGCGGCAGCTGTAAAAGAGGACCTTAGGTGCGCCGCACCTAGGGTTAGGGTTACCTTTCTCTCTTTTCTTTATTTTCTGATTTGGGCTGAATTTTTTTATTGGGTTTGTGATTTTGGGCCTGTTGTATTTGGTTTGTTGGGTTTGGGTTGGTTATTGGGCTGATTGGGCTAGTGTGTTATTGGGTAGGTTAGTGAGGTTTTTGGGTTGTATTGGGTTTGGTTTAATTTTGTGATGGGTTGGACAAATATTGGGCTATACAGTTAGTTTTTACATTATATTATTGTTAGTTATTATTTTTAGTAAAACCCTAATTATCATTGTTAGTTAGTTTTATTTTGAGTATAAAACTATTATTATTGTTATTGTGTTGGGCCTGCCACAGGCGGCACCAGACTGAAATGTAATGATCTTAAGTATTCAAGGACCTCTTATGCAAATTTACCATTTTGAGCAAAGAAAGTGAAATGATGCCGCCTGACAGTGTGGCAGCACTAAACTTTAAACGTGGCTAATTGCCACATTATTTTTACTCATTAGAAGGCAATTAGCCACGTTTAAAGTTTTGACGAGGGCTTTCGTTATGGTCAAATGGGGTCAACGCTATGTTGTTGAAAACACTTCATCTTCCGATTACATTTGTCTTCTCTATTATATTTTAAAGGTTGGCTACCTTGATGCCAAGAATGGGTCAGCAACAAGTCGACCAGATGGAGGCAGGACACGTATTTGTCGAAGATGTCAGAGATGCAATTGTTGCAAACCGTCGAATAGCGAGGTCAATGAATGTAGAAATATATTCACGACATCTGGAAACATTCGAGTTAATAAGACCATCAGTCGTCGACCTGGTATACCACCTAGGTCCTATGGAATTGATCTCCGAAACAGACGGTGCGAGTGCAGAAGGTTCGAAACACTTCATTATCCATGTGCGCATGTCGTGGCAGTGTGTGCTGAAGTGAACCTTAATGTTGAACAACATGTCGATGATGTGTACACGCACGAGCGCACATTACGTGTCTGGGAAAAGAGTTCCCCGTCCTGCCTGACCTGTCTACGTGGGAGATGCCTCCGACGACTTTTAAGCTTCTCCAGACAGAGGGCTATGCAGGAATCTAATAGGTCGTCCGCAATCAACCAGAATCCATAATAAAATGGACATTAGGGAGAAATTCGACGGTAAGCATTGTGGAATATACAGGTTAAGTGGTCATAGTCGGAATAAATGCCCTCAGCGAAACTATCATGTGGGACAGTCGTCAAGATCAGGTCAGAATTGACCTAATTCTGTCAAATTGTTATGTGTAATGTTGGGATGTTGCAATGTTGTTTTAACACCGATTAACTTAAATTCAGCTTATGCTTAAATTGAATCCAAATTAAGTTATAAAAAGTATAATTCATTTGGAATAATTAAAATTATATCTAAAATGGATATACAAAAAGTACAAACTTTTTAATGTACAAAAAAGTGCAATAAACCCCTAAAATTGATGGTTCGATGATGTGGTCCTAAAGGTATACCTATGCGGAGGTCGACGGTCACGTTCTGGGTGTTCGCGACTACCAACATCCTCATTTGGAGCAGGTGGGGGTGTGGTAAACATAGAGGAAAAATCATGTGGCTCGATCGACATCGACAAACTTGAACCGAAATGAGTCCCATGATGTGGGCCGGGAGTGTCGTATTGCAGCGGGTAGGATCCAAAGAGATCAAACTCGTATGCGTATTGGCCCCCTGAGAAGCTCGGGATATAGTCATTACCCGCTAAATCCAAATGATAGCAATGTAAATCTCTATGTGAATGTGACTACTCGAGATCTGGCTCGAGCTCCGGCTCGGGCTCTGGTTCAGGATTATGATCTGTCACAGGCTCTACCTCCATCGGGGTAGCTGGGTACTATCCCCTAAGTCGTGCATGTGCGGAGGACTACAGTCGACTGTCCTCTAATTATTATATAGCTTTCCGCAACTATAGTACCATTGTATGTACTCTAATGATGGTTGCAAATCGGAAGCCATAACCATATTAGGTATTCGACCCATCTGATCGTTCCACAGCGCAAAAAAATTTTAGTGCTTAACCCCCCAATCAAACTACGATTTTTCTCTTTTGTTGATGCCGTGAACCGCCCCCACCTCGCATGGCAGAATCGGGATTTATTAGATGCATCCAAACTGTCGTAGCACCCGATCCCCATGGTACCACTCGACTACATTAAAATTTATTATTGGTGCGTTAGTGCACCACATTTCAAAATGAACATATACAGACGAGGGTATCACAGCTGTAATTATCGGGTTACGATATAGCATTCATATAAACTGCATGATTAAAAATATGGTTATAATTAGCCAAAACGTGTGAGTAAGATGTAGAAAGTAATATGTCACGAACATTAGAATAGTTTACCCCTTCCCCAGCATGCTGTTCGATCATGAGTCGGTATATCGAGACAAGGTGCATATGATGTACTTGCCCCTATTAGTTGATTAATCTAATGTTCGCTCGTATAGCTGGGGCTCCGCCGTTCTAGCAGTGTTAAATCGGGAGCTTTGTCGGACGACAAACCCTTTTTTTGTAGACATGGGCGGATGCCTTACATTGTTGCAGTCCTAGGCGCTCTATCGGATGCCATTTTTTGCATCGGTTACTCACCAACCGTATGTTTTTCCACTAGTAAACATGTGATAAAATATAACTTGTTATTATTTGTAGTCATAGTATATTGACTAATGTTACCAACCCTAAACCTCATTTTTTTTATAGGTGGAGTATTTATCCGGGTATCGGGAGGTCGCACACTGTCCGGATATACCGACTCATGATCGAATAGCATGCCGGGGAAGGGGTAAGCTATACTAATATTCGTGACATCTTACTTTTTATATCTTACTCACACGTTATGGCTAATTATAACCATATTTTTAATCATGAAGTTTATATGGATGCCATATTGTAGCCCTGTAATTACAGCTGTGATACCCTCGTCTGCATACGTTTATTCTGAAATGTGGTGCACTAACGCACCAATTATAAATTTCAATGTAGTCGAATGGTACCATAGGGATCGGGTGCTACGACAGTTTGGTTGCATCCAATATATCCCGAATCCGCCATGCGAGGTTGGGGCGGTTCACGGTATCAACAAAAGAGGAAAATCGCAGTTGGATTGAGGGGTTAAGTACAAAAAAATTGTTGCGCTGTGGAACGATCGGATGAGTCGAAGACCTCAAATCGTTATGGCTTCCAATTTGCAACCATCATTAGAGTACATACAATTGTACTGTAGTTGCGGAAAGCCATATATAATTGGAGGGCAGTCGACTGTAGTCCCCCGCACATACAGCGACCTGGAGAATCGTACCCAATGACTTGATGGAGCCCGAGCCAGATCCTGAGCAGTCACATTCACATGAGGATTCACATTGCTATCATCCAGATTTGGCGGGCAATGATTATATTCTGAGCTTCTCAGGGGGCCAATACGCATACGAGTTTGATCTCTTTGGATCCTACCCGCCGCAGTACGGCACTTTCGGCAAATAGTCAGTGCCCGCCAAATCCAGATGATAGCTATGTGAATCAACATGTGAATGTCATTGTTCCGGATCTGGCTGGGGCTCTAGCTGTAGCTCTGGCTGGGGCTCCTGCTCAGGCTCTGGTTTCGAATCATAATATGGCACAGGCTCCACCTCCATCGGGGCCGCTGAGTACGATCTTCCAGGTTGCTGCATGTGCGGGGGGACTATAGTCGACCGGCCTCCAAGTATATATGGCTTCCCGAAATTATAGTGCCATTGTATGTGCTCCAATGATGGTTGCAATTTGGAAGCCATAACCATCTAAGGTCTTTGACGCATTCGATCGTTCCACCATGCCACAAATTTTCGGTGCTTAATAACCCAATCCAACTGAGGTTTTCCTCTCTTATTCATCCTGTGAACCGCCCCCACCTCGCATGGCGGACGCGGGATATGTTGGATACAACCAAACTGTCGTAGCACCCGATCTCTGTAATACCACTCGACCATATTAAAATTTATAATTGGTACGTTAGAGCACCATATATGGGAATGAACGTATGCAGACGAGGGTACCACATCTGTAATTTCTGGCCTACGGTATAGCATACATATAAACTGTATGAATAATAACATGGTTATAATTAGCCATAACGTGTGAGTAAGATATAGAAAGTAAGATGTCATGAATATTAGAATAGCAACTTACCCCTTCCCAGGCATACTGTTCGATCATGAGTCGGTATATTAGGACAGTGTGTGACCTCCCGATACCCGGACGAACACTCCACCTATAAAAAATAAATATAGGGTTTAGGGTTGGTAACATAACTCAATATATTATGCCTACAAATAATGCCAAGTCATATTTTATCACCTGTTCACCAATGGATCAACATACGGTTGGTGACTAACCAATGCCAAAAATGGCATCCGATAGAGCGCCCAGGACTGCAGCAATGTGAGGCATCCGCACATGTCTACAACATTCGGGTTTGTCGTCCGACAAAGCTCCCGATACAACACTGCTAGAACGACGGAGCCCCAACTATACGAGTCAACACTGGACAAATCAGCTAATAGGGGCAAGTACATCAAATGCACCTCGTTGTTGTTTCCATCGGGCATGAGTACTCCCCCTAGGATATGCATGATGTACACTTGAACAATGCACATTAACTCACATTCAGTGGCAGTCGCTGATAATTATCCAAATTTGGCTTTCAGCCATGTAAATTTTAATCCCGTAAAATTTGACTCATCGTCCTCTAGCGAGTCTCCTAGGAGCTGATAACAAAGTGCAGCCGGATCGGAAAATGAAGATACTCCCGTTACGGGACTCCCATCAATTAGGAGCCTGAGCTGCATTGCGACATCCTCCAAGGTCACCGTGCACTCTCCACATGAAAAATGAAAAGTATGGGTCTGTGGGCACCACTGCTCCACTAGCGCAGATAATAAATCATAGCGCAAGTCGGAGGTCCGGATCAATGCTGCTGACCCAAATCAGACTTGCTCCAAGTACGGCATCAATCGTGCATCCGGAGCTTTCTTTAAACCATTCACACGACCCCTTATCACTCGGTACGAGTCCTGATAGTGTTAAATTACAGAAAAATATTACGATAACATGATTTATTTCTATATATTACGTATATCCTTTTTAAATAAATAGAACCCGTGATTAACAAATAATAAATCAAACCGCCTTATTAGTCGCATCAGATATTTATCTACCGGGTTGAATCAATAGAGCCAATGCAACCTTTTTTTTCTATTTTTTGTATAATTTTTGTAAATAAAAATATAAAATTTTGGCAATTTTTTATTTTTATATTATTTTAGTAAAAATATTGATAATGGCAGCACAAATAGTGGAAATTCAGGATTTATTATTTGTTAATCATGGGTTCTATTTATTTAAAAAAGATATACATAATATATAGAAATAAATCATGTTATCGTAATATTTTTCTGTAATTTAACACTACCAGGACTCGTACCGAGTAAAAAGCGGTCGTGTGAATAGTTTAAGGAAAGCTCCGGATGCACGATTAATGCCGTACTTAGAGCAAGCTGGATTTGGGTCAGCAGCATTGATTCGGACCTCCGACTTATGCTATGATTTATTATCTGCGCTAGTGGAGCGGTGGAGCCCGGAGACCCACACTTTTTTATTTTCCGTGTAGGGAGTGCACGGTGACCTTAGAGGATGTTGCAATGCAACTCGGGCTCCCAATTGATGGGAGTTTCGTAACGGGAATATCTTCATTTACCGATCCGACTGCACTTTGTTATTAGCTCTTAGGAGACTCGTTAGAGGACAATGAGTCAAATTTTACGGGTTTAAAATTTACTTGGCTGAAAGCCAAATTTGGACAATTATCAGCGACTGCCACTGAAGGTGAGTTGATGTGCGTTGCTTGAGCGTACATGCATATCCTAGGGGGAGTACTCATGCCCGATGCAAACAACAACAAGGTGCATTTGATGTACTTGCCCCTATTAGCTGATTTTTCCAGTGTTAGCTCATATAGCTGGGGCTCTGCCGTTCTAGCAGTGTTGTATCGGGAGCTTTGTCGGACGACAAACCAGGATGTTGTAGACATGGGTGGATGCCTCACATTGCTGCAGTCCTGGGAGCTCTATCGGATGCCATTTTTGGCATCGGTTACTCACCAACTGTATGTTGATCCACTGATGAACAGATGATAAAATATAAATTGGCATTACTTGTAGTCATAATTTATTGAGTAGTGTTACCAATCCTAAACCCTATATTTGTTTTTTGTAGGTGGAGTGTTCGTCCGGGTATTGGGAGGTCGCACACTGTTCTGATATACCGACTCATGATCGAACAGTATGCCCGGGAAGGGGTAAGCTGCTATTCTAATATTCATGACTTCTTACTTTCTATATCTTACTCACACGTTATGACTAATTATAACCATGTTATTAATCATGCATTTTATATGGATGCCATACCGTAGGCCGGAAATTAAGGATGTGGTACCCTCGTCTGCATACGTTCAGTCCCACATATGGTGCACAAACACACCAATTATAAATTTCAATATGGTTGAGTGGTATCAGGGAGATCGGGTGCTACGACAGTTTGGCTGCATCCAAGAAATCCCGCATCTACCATGCGATGTGGGGGTGGTTCACGGCATGAATAAGAGAGGAAAACCTTAGTTGGATTGGGGCATTAAGCACCGAAAATTTGTGGCACAATAGAACAATCGAATGCATCGAAGATCTCAGATCATTTTGGCTTCCAATTTGCAACCATTATTAGAGTACATACAATGGTACTGTAGTTGCAGAACGCCATATATAATTTGAGGACAGGCGACTGTAGTCCCCCGTACATGAAGCGACCTAGAGGATCGTACCCAACAGCCCCGATAGAGCCCGAGCCAGATCCTGAGCAGTCACATTCACATGAGGATTCAAATTGCTATCATACGTATACGGGTTTGATCTCATTGGATCCTACCTGCAGCAGTACGACACTCTCGACAAAAAGTCAGTGCACGCTAAATCCGGATGATAGCTATGTGAATCCACATGTGAAGGTGATTGTTCTGGATCTGGCTGGGACTCTGGCTGGGGCTCTGGCTGGGGCTCCTGCTCGGGCTCTGGTTTTGGATCATAATATGACAAAGGCTTCGCCTCCATCGAGGCCGCTGGGTACAATTCCCCAGGTTGCTGCATGTGCGGGGGGACTACAGTCGACTGGCCTCTGAGTATATATGGCTTCCCGCAACAATAGTGCCATTGTATGTACTCTAATGATGGTTGCAATTCGGAAGCCATAACCATCTGAGGTCTTCGACATATTCGATCGTTCCACCGTGGCACAAATTTTTGGTGTTTAATGCCCCAATCTAACTGAGGTTTTCCTCTCTTATTCATGCCGTGAACCGCCCCACCTCGCACGGCGAATGCGGGATATGTTGGATGCAGCCAAACTGTCGTAGCACCCGACCTCCGTGATACCACTCGACCATATTGAAATTTATAATTGGTGCGTTAGTGCACCATATGTGGGAATGAATGTATGCAGACGAGGGTACCAAATCTGTAATTTTCGGCCTACGGTATGACATCCACATAAACCGCATGATTAATAACATGGTTATAATTAGCCATAACGTGTGAGTAAGATATAGAAAGTAAGATGTCATGAATATTAGAATAACAGTGTGCGACCTCCCGCTACCCGGACAAACACTCCACCTACAAAAAATAAATATAGGGTTTAGGGTTGGTAACATTACTCAATATATTATAACTACAAATAATGTCAAGTTATATTTTATCACCTGTTCACCAGTGGATAAACATACGGTTGGTGACTAACCGATGCCAAAAATGGCATTCGATAGAGCGCCTAGGACTGCAATAATGTGAGGCATCGGTACATGTCTACAACATCTGGGCTTATCGTCGGAGAAAGCTCCCGATACAACACTACTAGAACGGCGGAGCCCCAGCTATACGAGCTAACACTGGACAAATCAGCTAATAGGGGCAAATACATCAAATGCACCTTGTTGTTGTTTGCATCGAGCATGAGTATTACCCCTAGAATATGAATGATATACGCTCGACAAACGCACATCAACTCACCTTCAGTGGCAGTCGCTGATAATTCTCCAAATTTGGCTTTCAGCCATGTAAATTTTAAGCCTGTAAAATTTGACTCATCGTCCTCTGGCGAGTCTCCTAGGAGCTGATAACAAAGTGCAGCCGGATCGATAAATAAAGATACTCCTGTTACGAAACTCCCGTCAATTGGGAGCCCGAGCTGTATTGTAACATCCTCTAAGGTCACCGTGCACTCCCCACACGGAAAATGAAAAGTGTGCGTCTCCGGACGCCACCGCTCAACTAGCGCAGATAATAAATCATAGCGCAAGTTGGAGGTCTGGATCAATGCTGCGGACCCAAATCTGGCTTGCTCTAAGTACGGCATCAATCGTGCATCCGGAGCTTTCTTTAAACCATTCACATGACCCGTTATTACTCGGTACCAGTCTTGATAGTGTTAAATTACAGAAAAATATTACAATAACATGATTTCTTTCTATATATTACGTATATCCTTTTTAAATAAATAGAACCCATGATTAACAAATAATAAATCTCGAATTTCCACTGCCATTATTGAGATTTTTACTAAAATAATATAAAAAATAAAAAATTACAAAAATATTATTTTTTTTATTTACAAAAATTATACAAAAAATAGAAAAAAAGCTAAATTGGCTCCATTGATTCAACCCGGTAGACACATATATGATGCAGCTAATAAGGCAGTATGATTTATTATTTGTTAATCACGGGTTCTATTTATTTAAAAAGGATATACGTAATATATAGAAATAAATCATGTTATCATAATACTTTTTCTGTAATTTAACACTATCAGGACTCGTACCAAGTAATAAGGGGTCGTGTGAATGGTTTAAAGAAAGCTCCGGATGCACGATTGATGCCGTACTTGGAGCAAGCAGGATTTGGGTCAGCAGCATTAATCCGGACCTCCGACTTACGCTATGATTTATTATCTGCGCTATGATTTGGGTCAGCACGATTGATGCCGTGTGAGGAGTGCACGGTGACCTTGGAGGATGTTACAATGCAGCTCGGGCTCCCAATTGACGGGAGTCCCGTCACGAAAGTATCTTCATTTACCGATCCGGCTGCATTTTATTATCAGTTCTTAGAAGACTCGCTAGAGGACGATGAGTCAAATTTTACGGGTTTAAAATTTACATGGCTGAAAGCCAAATTTGGACAATTATCAGCGACTGCCACTGAAGGTGAGTTGATGTGCGTTGCTCAAGCGTACATCATGCATATCTTAGGGGGAGTACTCATGCCCGATGCAAACAACAACAAGGTGCATTTGATGTACTTGCCCCTATTAGCTGATTTGTCCAGTGTTAGCTCGTATAGCTGGGGCTCCACCGTTCTAGCAGTGTTGTATCGGGAACTTTTCCGGATGACAAACCAGGATGTTGTAGACATGGACGGATGCCTCACATTGCTGCAGTCTTGGACGCTCTATCGGATGCCATTTTTGGCATCGGTTAGTCACCAACCGTAGGTTTATCCACTGGTGAACAAGTGATAAAATATAACTTGGCAGTATTTGTAGTCATAATATATTGAGTAATGTTACCAACCCTAAACCCTATTTTTATTTTTTGTAGGTGGAGTGTTCGTCCGGGTATCGAGAGGCCACACGCTAGTGGAGCGGTAGCGCCCAGAGACCCACACTTTTCATTTTTCGTGTGGGGAGTATACGGTGCCCTTGAAAGATGTTGCAATGCAGCTCGGGCTACTAATTGACGGGAGTCCTGTAACGGGAGTATCTTCATTTATCGATCCGGCTACATTTTGTTATTAGCTCCTAGGAAACTCGCTAGGGGACGATAAGTCAAATTTTACAGGCTTAAAATTTACATAGCTGAAAGCCAAATTTGGACAATTATCAGCGACTGCCACTGAAAGTGAGTTGATGTGCGTTGCTCGAGCATAGATCATGCATATCCTAAGGGGAGTACTCATGCCCGATGCAAACAACAACCAGGTGCATTTGATATACTTGCCCCTATTAGCTGATTTGTCCAGTGTTGTATCGGGAGCTTTGTCAGACGATAAACCCGGATGTTGTAGACATGTGCGGATGCCTCACATTGCTGTAGTCCTGGACGCTCTATCGGATGCCATTTTTGGCATCGGTTAGTCACTAACCGTATGTTTATCCACTGGTAAACAGGTGATAAAATATAACTTGGCATTATTTGTAGTCATAATATATTGAGTAATGTTACCAACCCTAAACCCTATATTTGTTTTTTATAGGTGGAGTGTTCATCCGGGTATCGGGAGATCGCATACTGTCCCAATATACTGATTTCTGATCGAACAGTACGCCCAGTAAGGGGTAAGCTGCTATTCTAATATTCATGACATCTTACTTTCTATATCTTACTCACACGTTATGGCTAATTATGACCATATTATTACTCATGCAGTTTATATGGATGCCATACCGTAGGCCGAAAATTACAGATGTGATACCCTCGTCTGCATACGTTTATTCCCACATATGTTGCACTAAGCACCAAAATTTCAATATGGTCGAGTGGTATCACGGAGATCGGGTGCTACGACAGGTTAGCTGCATCCAACATATCCCGCATCCGTCATGCGCGGTGGGGGCGGTTCACGGGATGAATAAGAGAGGAAAACCTCAGCTGGATGGGGGCATTAAGCACCGAAAATTTATGGCGCGGTGGAACGATCGAATGCGTCGAAGACCTCAGATCGTTATGGCTTCCGATTTGCAACCATCATTAGAGTACATACAATGGTACTGTAGTTGCGGAAAGCCATATATAATTGGAGGGCAGTCGACTGTAGTCTCCCGCACATGCAGCGACCTGGGGAATCGTACCCAACGGCCCGATGAAACTCGAGCCAGATCCTGAGCAGTCACATTCACATGGGGATTCACATTGCTATCATCCGGATTTAACAGGTAATGATTATATTCCGAGCTTCTCAGAGGGCCAATACGCATACTAGTTTGATCTCTTTAGATCCTACCCGCTGCAGTACGGCACTCTCGGCAAATAGTCAGTGCCCGCGAAATTCGGATGATAGCTATGTGAATCCACATGTGAAGGTGATTGCTCCGAATCTGGCTGGGGCTCTGGCTGTGGCTCTGGCTGAGGCTCCTGCTCGGGCTCTGGTTCCGAATCAGAATATGGCACAGGCTCTGCCGCCCATGGGAGGGCCACCATCGGATACCCTCCTCTAGGGTATTGTCACATCATGCAGCCTTTTTTTTCTTTTTTTTGTATTATTTTAGTAAATAAATAAAGTATAATATTTTGGTTATTTTTTTATTTTTTTATATTATTTTAGTAAAAATCTCGCCATTATCTCATTTATGACCATATATTTATTTCATTATGAATTCAGAAAAGAAAAATATCATAATCCCAAATCAGCTAAAAATAAAAAAGGTGCTTATTTGATTCATGGGAGGCCGAAATCAAATCCCTAAATCTGGGGGTTTCGCTGATGGCGCCTTTCCTTTATTTTTTAATCGAAGGTGTTCTTCCTAATTTTTTAGTCTTCTTAATGTTGATAATTAGTATTAAAAACATTTTCTTTTTGGGGTTACCAAATGATTTTCTGGGTTTTTCATAAACTGGGAAATGCATTGTTTGCATCATAAAAGATCTGTTTTTGCTTCAGATTCAGCAAAAAAGGAAAATCAAATTTTGTAAGGGGAAAGAAAATACCTCCCACTAAGTTGTAAGTTGTAGTCAGGACATCTACAAAAGGCACTCCAGCGACAGCAGCCCTGCTTGAGATGAAAGATGAGCTCCTTTTACCATGGAAGTTGATGGATGGCAGACTTCATCACATCTGCTTTTCGAGTTTCTCTTGCATCTTAGGTCCCAAATGGCAAAGGACCCATCTCTCGACCCAGAGAGAACAAGATCAGAAATGGTTGGATGCGAACCCAAACATTTCACACTTCCAATCATCGATTCTTGCTTTTTCTGCATTTTCATGGTAAGATGAGCAGAAGAAAGCTCACCAGAATCAAACAGGTTTACATATCCAGCCTCATCAGATACAGCAAAAATAAGGGAATTTTTACTTGCCTTACAAAAGGAGACGGCCGAAGGAGGCATTTCTAAAATATTGTTTTCAATCGCTCCGATTTCAGTGAAATCCGAAGCTAATTCGTCATTCCATGCTCGTTTTCTAACTCGAAAGCTACTGAGTTCCCTGGATCTGAATGTCATGTATTTGAAGGGACAGGGCTGAATGGCGGTACCAATGGTGTCATTCTCATTGGCGGCACAAGACTAAAATATAATGATCTAAAGTTTCAAGGACCTAATGTGAAAATTTACCATTTTAAATTTTGAAAGTGAATTGCTGCTGTGGGGCGCCCTTAAAGTTGAAATGTGGCTAATTGCTTTTTAAGCCCTCCTTATTTATTATTTTATTTTTATTCCCCTTCAACTCACTTTTTTATTTAATAAACAAGCACTCAACCTATTTTTGTAGTTAAATAAGCTCTTAATCTATGATTTTAACTCATAAAAGCCCTTTATTTTATTATTAAAGTAAATATATTTTATGTTTATGTGAATTTGATGAGAATAATTTATTAAATAAAAAAATTTACTAAATTTGATTAGAATAGTTTATAATTATAATTTATTTTTTCTATTTGGGTTACATTTATGGGTGATCAGTTTTATTATTACTTTTAGTTTTTCAATAAAGCATGCATGGTATTTCTATTAATTTTTTTAATTAAATCTAATATTAGTTAAGTGATAATTAAGATACTTAGAATTCTAATTAAGTAATAACTCTACTTTACATTAATAAAAGTAGCATTCAAATTTTTTAATTAATAACAATAAATTATAATTATAATTATCACAATTTTTTTTGTCTTTTTTCTTATATTTTATGCTTAGAGTTCTATTTAAATAACAATTCTATTTTAAAATTAGCACAATTTTTTTAATAATAATTGCATTTTAAATTATTATTATTTTGAAATATATAATTCTCACAACTTCTATTAAATTATAATTAACAACAAATGATATTTAAAATAATATATATAAAAGCACGAGTCTTGAAAAAACTTTTGAACTGACAAAAATATCATTTGTTGTTAATTATATTAATAAACTACATTAGAATAATAATTTATTAATATTATTATATAATAATAAAAACTAAGATTAATTAAAATAATAATATATTAATGTGAAATTAATTAATTTGGTCATATATTATAAAGGCTCTACTTAAAAAAACATAATATATTATTAATTAATAAAATTATAAATCTATAAAATCATTGAATATAATTGGATGAATTTAAAATAATAAGAATTCAAGTTTTTTAATTAAATAAAAATATTTTTATATATAAATACTCTTTATAAATTTAAAAATAATTATAATTTAATAGAAGTTGTGAGAATTATATATTTCAAAATAATGATAATTTAAAATGCAATTATTATTAAAAAAATTGTGCTAATTTTAAAATAGAGTTGCTATTTAAATAGAACTCTAAGCATAAAATATAGGAAAAAAAACAAAAAAAAATGTGATAATTATAATTATAATTTATTGTTATTAGTTAAAAAATTTGAATGTTACTTTTATTAATGTAAAGTAGAGTTATTACTTAATTAGAATTATAAGTATCTTAATTATCACTTAACTAATATTAGATTTAATTAAAAAAATTAATAGAAATACCAGGCATCCTTTATTGAAAAACCAAAAGTAATAATAAAACTGATCACCTATAAATGTAACTCAAATAGAAAAAATAAATTATAATTATAAACTATTCTCATCAAATTTAGTAAATTTTTTTATTTAATAAATTATTCTCATCAAATTCACATAAACATAAAATATATTTACTTTAATAATAAAATAAAGGGATTTTATGAGTTAAAATCATAGATTAAGAGCTTATTTAACTACAAAAATAGGTTGAGGACTTGTTTATTAAATAAAAAAGTGAGTTGAAGGAGAATAAAAAAAATAATAAATAAGGAGAGCTTAGAAGGACATTAGCCACATTTCAACTTTAAGTGCGCCACATAGCTGCAGCAATTCACTTTCAAAATTTAAAATGGTAAATTTTCACATCAGGTCCTTAAAACTTTCGATCATTATATTTTAGTCCTATGCCGCCAATGAGAATGGCACCATTGGTGCCGCCATTCAGTCCTGTCCTTTTTTTTGGTATATTTTGGTAAATAAAAAAATATAATATTTTAGTATTTTTTAATTTTTTTATAATAACTTGGTAAAAAACCCTTGATATAAAAAATCAACAGAAGTGGATTCATCACACCATTTTTATTTTATTACAATTATATAACACGACAGTAGGGTTTTCCAAAAAGCAAAGCACAATTAATTTTTCATTTCTTGTGTAAATCAAAAAAGTTCGAAAGGAATAAAATATCATTTGAGGGAAACTTTTAACCTCTTTGTAACTGAAGGAGGGCCTGCCACAGGCTGCACTAAAGGTGCCTGTGGCAGAGGCGGCACCAATTGTTCGCATTTTAGTTTTTTATTCGTATTTTTTCTAAATTTTTTTATTTTTAAAAAATATATTATTTTTAAAAAATATATTATTTTTTGATTTTTTTGATTTTATATTATTTTAGTATATTATATTTGAAATGTATTAATTTACTGTGTTTTTTAAATAAATTTAAAAAAATTCTTATTTTGGCCTTATGTTCGTATTTTTTTCCTGGATTTTATTACTTTTAAAAAATATATTATTTTCTAATTTTATTATTTTACATTATTTTAGTACATTATGTTTGAAATGTATTAATTTAGTGTGTTTTTTATTGAAAATAATAAAATTCAGAAAAAAATACGAACAAAAGGCCGAAATAAGAGTTTTTTTAATTATTTAAAAAACACACTAAATGAATACATTTCAAACATAATGTACTAAAATAATGTAAAATAATAAAATTAAAAAATAATATATTTTTTAAAGTAATAAACTCTGGGGGAAAAAATAAGAACAAAGGGCCGAAATAAAGATTTTTTTAAATTTATTTAAAAAAACACAGTAAATTAATATATTTCAAACATGATGTACTAAAATAATGTAAACTAATAAAATTAAAAAATAATATATTTTTATTGAAAGTAATAAAATCTGGAAAAAAATACGAACAAAGGGCCGAAATAAGGATTTTTTTTAATTTAGTTAAAAAACACACTAAATTAATACATTTCAAATATAACGTACTGAAATAATGTAAAATAAAAAAATAAAAAATAGTATATTTTTTAAAAGTAAAAAAATCCTAAAAAAATACGAATAAAGGGCCGAAATAATGGTTTTTTAATTTATTTAAAAAACACAGTAAATTAATATATTTCAAACATAATCTACTAAAATAATGTAAAATAAAAAATTAAAAAATAGTATGTTTTTTAAAAGTAATAAATTCCGGAAAAAAATACGAACAAATGACTAAAATATAAACAATTGGTACCGCCTCTGCCATAGGCACCAAAGGTGCCGCCTGTGGTAGGCCCTCCTTCAGTATTTTTCTTTTTATTTTTTTGTATTATTTTGGTAAAAAAAAAGTTATATTATTTTGGAATTTTTTTTATTTTTTTGGTAATATTTTGGTAAAATTCCCGTGCAAGGCCACTTGAGATGAGACCTTAAGTTAATATTTATAATTTAGGGAAAAGAATAAAATATATTTTAAAAATGTTGATCTAAAGGTCCAGATTAAAGTTCTGGTCCGACAGGGTGTGTGCTCAATTCCTACTCGCAACGTGTTTAACTTCTGGTTAAATTATGATTTTGGCTTCTCTACTTTATTTACATTTGAGATTTAACCCCTATATTTTAATTTAGTAAAATTCGGTCCTCTTTTTAGTTAGTACAATTAGTTTGGTTAAATTGTGACTTTCAAAACTATTTTATCCTGAGATTTGCAATTTAATTTTTGCATTCCATAACGGCGTTAGTTGGTCCAATGAATTTAGTCCCTGCACTAAAATTTACAATTTAATCCTTATATTTTAATTTATCACAATTTGATTCATTAGTTACGTCCAACTACTATGCTCAAATTTGTGATTTAATCACTGAATTTTAAATTGGCATAATTTGGTTTTTACCATTAGTTAGTAAGAATAGTTGTACCTTTAAAAGATAGAAATATTGTTGTGGATTTTTTTTTCTTAAAAGCATTCCTTCCAACCAATGTTGTTGAAACCGAACTGTTGAATATGAAAGTGATTCTATATCCAATAAAAACCAACATGATTCGAACCCTAAACTGTACATCCTTCATATTTGTGTCATGCCGATGCCGATGCCAGTGTTCATTCATTCAAAGCCAACAGCCTTCCCTTCATAGCAATTCAATTTACTACCATAGTTGAATACGAAAACAATTCCATGTCTAATAAAAACAACTGATACGATTCGACCCTGAAATCACTTGGCTTTTCTATTTGTTTCATGCTGCTGATGCCGGCATGTCCTTTCATTCAAAGGCTATAGCCTTTCCTTCACGACTGTTTTAACAACATTTGTGCTGTTCCATACCAGTACTAGTGTCTCCCTATGCACTGGTTTTCTAGTAGTGTCTGCAAAATGGGAGCCTACATTGCATCTAGTCGACTTGCATCGGGCAATCTTCACACTTCTCAAAGAATACCTGTCAGCATCCTGCGATAATATTCGAGAACGAAGTTTCAGTTTGTTTGCCTGATAACGCACGATGGACTGAATTTTACAGAAACATAAACTATTAGTTTAAAGTTGTAAAGGATCATAGTAATTCAAGATGGATTTATATTACTTGTTAGTAAACATATCAATTGGATGGGTCGAGATTTGAGTTCAAGTCATTTGAATTTGCTGGTCGGTTTTTCACGTTGGATCAATTCAAGTTACATCTTTGAGTAACTTCAGGTTCAGATCATTTTGGATTTCGGTCATTTTGAGTTCAGGTTATTTTCTGGTTCGGTTTCAGGTCTTTTTTTTCTTTCTTCAGTTTCCAGTTGTTGTCTCCTTATGATCAAATCGGATTAGATCAGGTCAGGCTTTTGGCTTCAGGTCAGAATCGACAGGTCTACTTGATCAAGATGCTAACATTGTGGATCAAGTGAATGTTCGAATGCACTATGTCTAAACTTATTCTGCAAGTAACAACTGAGGAGCAAGTAAACTTCTAACTTACATCTGGAAGGTCGAAATCACCTTCTTTTGCATCACACACATCGAGCGCTACTTGCCGAAGCATTGGCATCTGCAGTAAGGCACAGCTATCAGTATTTAGGTACTAAACTGAAGTACGTAAGAAAGTCGGATAACAAAAATGCAAACTAGCATGTTTATTTTTAAAGAGATTACTTTTGAAGCAGCTTCAAGGATGAAGTTTCTTTGTATACCAGAGCCCTGTATAAATAACGGCAATGCATTAGCTATTGATGCTAAACAATACAATGACGTTAAAATACGTACAAATTCTATTAATGTTATATGCTTTCGAATTCTTAAGAGTAATTCCTCGCTGCTAACACACATGCAATTTAATAGAAATTATGGTACTACCATAAAACATTAGAGACTCGTGAGATCCAGAAACAGTATAGGTCCGCACATTTAGTCAGGTCAGTACATTAAAGAAGATTAGACCTATGTTGATGCCCATATCCGATACATATCTGGATATGGGTATGCAGATATGACCTTTCAAGTACACGAAAGAACTTTATAATTACACATAGCTGTGTTGGACATGTACCCATATGCAGCACTCACATCTTTAATCCGGATAACATTAGAAAAATTTGATTAAAAGCTAACTATTTCAGGGTTCTGTATTGAAACTTCGTATTCTACAGGGGCTAACAATGGGCATACGAAATAGACATATCTGATTAGGGCAAATGAGAATGCATTAGCAAATACTCACATTATGGCGAAGCAAGAGATTTTCAAGAGCAATGCAGTTGAAAAGAGAAGAAACGCCATTTTCGGTCACTTCCCCACAGTCCTACGCGACAAAAGGATCAAGTCATAAAAAATACAGTGTGTGTGGAATGCATTTAACTAGATCATTCATTTATAGGGAAAGAGAGAAAGGACAAAAGGACAAAAGGGACAAAAGAGAAAGGACAAAACTGACCCGTAAATTTAGAACAAGACATTTCACACAAGTGTATTAAGTTCATCAAACCTTCATGGAATCCTCTTGAAGAAAACAGAAGAACCGAGAATTTTTTTTTTCCCTAAATTCTAGAGGTACAGGGCATAACCAAACCTCGAGATGGAGAGAAATCAAGCCTGGCCATCCGTGTGAAATGATACATTGAGCATCTGAGGAAACAAAAAAATAACACGGGGAATATTGGTAACTACCTCAATCGCATGCAAAAGGTATTACTTTTGTTAAACTTCAACTGTAGACATACCGAGTCACATACAAACAGAACATTAAAAAATCATATACAATCCAATAGCACAGCAAAAGGGAATCCATCAATAATCACATCAACATCGTGTCATCTTATGGATACTGAAAATTAGCTCATAAAATAAGAAACAAGAAAAAAAATGTGTATATATTACAAGCAAAGATTAGTACCACATCAACTGTATCCTTTAAAAATAGTCTCTTTACCTGAATTAAGTTTGGATCCTAACAAGGAAAGTTCAACCAAGTTTGCACAGTTCCGAGTCAGAAGAACCAAGTCATTATTAGTCATCCAAGGAGTTACTCTCTCGAGCTTCAATATCCGCAGATTTGGCATAGATATGTTGAAGCTTGAAATGGATATATCACCAAGACAGTAGCACAAAGCCAAAGTTTGCAATTGCCTTAAGGATGTCAGTATGTTGATTATCATGCAATCAGATATTACCTACAAAGAACTTAAAAGATAAATAATAAACAAAAGTCTGTATATAAGTGCATTTCAACAATTACAAGAAAAGACTAAAATAGATGCACATGGACTACACTTGAGTCAAGAACAGCTGGCCTCATCCTCAAATCAGTTTCACTAAAGTAATTGCGAATTTATATCACTAGTTAAGAAATCACATGTTAATTTCTACATGCAAAGGACAAGGAAACAACGTGATTTGACGTGGCAAAGAAAATATGCCATTTAGAAGATATCTTAAAACATACTCTTTCAAATAACTCTACAGGCAGAGAAAACTTGTTGCATTTTTTAAATTCTCAAAGCAGCTAACACGAATGTAGGTGGCTTTTAATCATTGTGAAATTGAAAGCGTGGAACCATTAATCCGATGGATAATATGTCCACCCGATAACATGCTAATGGATAGATTCTTTACCTGAAAATAAAGAACTAATGATTCCAACAAAGGACATGTGGTGGGCAGTAATCTCAGTGAATCTTCAGGTAATGTTCCACCCAAACCCACAGTCATTACTCTCAACGACAAAATTGCAGGTTTTAGGGCTTGTAAAGAAAAGTATGAAAGCCCCCATCCTAGTGCAATTTCTTCTAATCGGCATGTCCTACCAAGCTCGATAAAGAGTTCTTCACATGAATATGAGGAAGAGATTTTTGCCTCTTTTTTTGTATTTTCTGGTTGAAACAAATTTTTACAACCTCTTGCATTCAAACACTTAAGGCCAGGATTTGTGCAGACAACATGATGTAATGCCGCGCCAGAAATCTGAAAATTTGAGAGGTGAGACAACTGAATTTTCATTTTACAGCACCTATCTTATCAGAAACTTGAGCAGAATTACATTTCACGCATGTCAGAAACCACTGCTTGCTATGGATCAAGTATAAAATGGCCTAAATATGAATGCAAATTCTATAAGCATATGGAGAGCGCAGCTATAGATTAAATACAGAATTTCAGGACATGGAAAAGTGTGTCAAAATACCAAGTTTGTTACTCATTTATTCTATACTTCATTTTAAAATGCAACATCATATATATATAAAATATATACATAGAAGGACCAGTGAGTTTGCTAACTAACCATTGTATTTGAAACATCAAGCACCTCCAACAGAGAACCCGAGAAGCTACAAAGAGCACTGTCAACAAGATTTGTGTCCCTCAAGCAAAGACTCTTCAGCATTTGTGTTTGGGACAAAAGCTCTAGTAAAGAAGCTTCATCGGCACCTGTGGAAGAACAGACAAGTCATGTATTTTTAGGCATCCAAATGGCAAAACTTATTTTAATGGCAAAGACAAAATAAGGAAACTCAGAAAGCTAGCCCTCTGATAAAATGCATTAACTTCATTGAAGCTTTGGATCCTAGCTTATGAACTTTCTTCGATATCAATTACCCCCAAAAAGTGTGCATGGTTGAACTACAACGTCAATGTTAAAATCTGAAATTTAGGCAGACACAGAAATCTTTGACTTGTCACCTCAAGTTGCCAATATAGGGCTTTATTAGATATTAGTTACCCAGACCATTTTATTACATTGCATCCCTATAGTCATATGACTCGTACCATCCATTCTATCATATAATCAATGACATCCTTCATCAAGAGATGTTCTTTGCATCAAAGTTAAAAGTAAATGAGAGGAGATCAAAATGTGTAATTGAGGCTGTGAGAAGAGATGATGGTAGTTTATGTGAAAAAAATAGAAGTCCAAAACAGCATGAGAGAGAAGGGAAAATGTAAGAAATTACAAGCAAATGACCCAGGGTCAATAACTAGGAGTAAAATGGAGACCATACTGCAATTAATAAATAATTTATCAAATAAGGAAGACGTGCTTACACTTGCAGCCACCCATGTGCAGTAATTGAAGATTAGACGCCAATGAATCCAAAGGTCTTTTTCCAAACTGTGCAGACTGAGAATTACTAAAACTAGGACTAGCATTGCAAAGAGCTAGAACTGAATTCATTCCAAAAGAAGTATGACAAACTAGAAGTGACTGTAGCTTTGTACATCTGCGAATAAGATTTGCCATGCAGACATCTGTCACTGAGATGCACCCCTTAAGATTCAAATAACATAAGGAGGCACAGAATTTTGAGATATACTGGATGTGCGAATCTGGAACAAAAATCGGGGAAACATTAGAAAGAGTTGCCAAGAAGAAAAAGCAAAAGAACAAAGTGATTGAAGTTATAAAAACCATACATGGCAACACAAAAGATTCACCAGTCACTGATTTCATGGTTAAAGAAAATATCAATAGCAAAGACGGCTAAAATATGTTCTGACATAGTTGTATTTTGCTCACTGGTCACTAAGTGACGTGATGCAAATATGAATTGCCATTCCATCAAGAAAAAAATTATAAGATTGAAAAAAAAAAAAAAGAATCCTGATGAAACTTACTAAGGGCCAACAGCTAAGAATAACCTTCAAAGTTCGCAAACTTTTCTTGATCAGAGTAATGATAACATTTTTTTTTAATTAGTTGGGAACAACTCTTATTCACAAAAATAACTGGAAGAACATCTCACCACAGACATCACTTCTGCCCTCCAATGTCAGCTTTGTGATATTTGATAGTGAAGGTCCCAAATGATAAAGAGATGTCATAGAAAACTTATCACCAACAAAATATGCCCTGTTTGGTGCCACTGAAATTACAGCTGAGCTTGAGGATATAACTGACAGTTGTGATGAAATAAGTGGATTTACGTCAACAGTTATATCAACTTCAGAGACCAGAGAACACTTCTGAATCAACCTATACAAAGTGGTCATCTTGAAGTTCAAAAGATAAGCAGCTTTCACCCTTCTTAAAAATGGAAATGAATTTGAAAAGTAATCAATAGCATCTTCAAGAGGTAGCTTCAGACAACCTGATATATCCACCTCTAGTACTGCTTCAAAGGACAAAGTAGGCAGCAAACTCTGTGTGATTTGACATTTACTTCCATCAGCTTGTTCAAAGTTACTAGCAGATTCTTTGATAGTTTTTCTCAACGCCAAATATGAATTATGGTTATTTGGAAGAAAAGACAAGAGCAGAATCATTGGTGTTATCTGTGGACAACCAGAAAGGTCCACTTTCTGCAAAGAGAAAAAAAATGAAAAGGAGCCATGTGACAAGCAGGTTTGGATATCAATTAAGTAAACATGATGGCTAAGCATAAATGGTTACTCACATGATTTATGAGTATTTGAGACCCCTACCATGCTGAATGCATTTTAGACCTACATAATCCCATTTATATAACTTCTGGAAACTCCAAAAGCTAGCACACTGTATGTTCACTTTGATAAAATGATGATTCTAATCAGAGAATAAAATGCAAGCATTTTGTTGCCTTTTACCAAATGCTTCTAGATGCTGAAATTGCAGAAATCATGCATATTCAAGTGTAACGGGTTTTGGGTACTATATACAAATGAAATTGCCAAAAGACATAAATTCTCACAAGTCACAATCTCTCTCAATTGAAATCTAAAATATTATTGGTTAATCCTCTTGGAAATCCCAAGTGAATGGATGGCAGCTAGAAAGATAGATAAGGAAAGACCTTGGAATATTTGGTCAATCGAATTCTGAGATGACTCAAGTCACCATCGCCTAAAACATTCATTGATCCTTTTGGTGTAACTTTCATTAGTTTAAAAATTGAGTCAACACTCTCATTTGCAAGCTCAGAAAAACTGATAGAACTTCTTTTTCCTGCAATATAAATTTGAATAACATCATTGTTAATTTAATGAAAATAAAAATATCCTGTCATCCAATAAATAAAACAACAACATAACTGAACATACCCGCAGCAAACCATAATGGCAAAAGGCTAATGCGGATCTGCTCAACGTCAATAACATGAATAATATCAGAACATATGACAATCAAATAAAATTTGGAAAAGATTTTGTTCAAACAAGATATATCTTATTTCATCTTAAAATAACTCTTCGCCATTAAAAAGTTTGAATCTGCGGTGGTAAAATCTTAGACCATCCATTCTGCAACGCTAGGATCTATCAAACTTCCTAGGTTTCTTACTTGAATAATGGAAAAACCTATTTTGCTTCCCACCCACCCCCATAAGAAAATTTATAATCAGATACCCTTTTACCCCAGGCCCCCAACATAAAATTCATGGCTACATCCCTGAGGAACTACCATGGAAATGTAAAAAACTACCTGCTTTAAAATGTCAAAAAATTCACATTCTGTCTTACTTGATCTTTCCAACTGTTCTGTATTAGAATGAAGCCAAATTAATAGTGCATCAGAAAGGTGCTTCTCACTGTGGAAGTTTACAAAACCATCAAACTTCAGAAAACACTTGGTAAGAGTGAATATCAGAATATTTTAACAGTAATTACTAACCCGTCTATAGTCAAATGGGGATGCTTTATGCAAAGTAACAACAACTCATAAGGCGTGTCTTTGAAAATTTTATTAGACATGGCCCACATCTGCAGGAAATTGACAATAGTTCATCAGCTTCTAATATGGTTTGAAACGAATGCATCACAAAAGTCAAATGCACAAGCAAGCTGATTCAATACAAGCTTCTCCATGAAAAGTGATATGACAATGATAACTTTAGCATGATAAGACGGGCACTCCTAAGAAGAGACCAAAGTTATTTTAAAAAACAATATCAAGCCTACAAGAGAGACAACAATCAGAAGAAGAATCAATCATGGAAACATCCTACAGCTCGATCTAAACAGACACATTTAAGTTAATCCTTGGCAAACATGTCGCTCTCACCACTGCAATGTTCTTGCCACCCTCATGATAAGTCTAAGAGGCTAACGCAACCGTCCTTTGTCGAGAAAAGTGCTCGGATGATAAGTTAAGAAATGAGTGCACTTTTTAATATTTACTTTTCTTCCAGTGGAATGACTAAGCCCAGTCTAATAACAAGAGGAGACCAACTACTCACCAACCCAACCTAACTGTCATGATAATCAACATTGTTCAACTCAGTAACAGCTTAAAGTCTATGACAGAATGTGAATATGAAAATTTCAAGTGAGGTCTGACTTGCTCATAGAAGATTTGATCAATCAGAAACTTGTAACAAGGTCACAAGCTGACATTACTGGTGATTTCTCAAAAACTGAATGGAAGTTTAGCACATACAAAGTTTCTTGCTAGGTAGCTTGCACATATTTCTTGAACAAAACCATTATCTGCAACATATTCAAAATATATCTTTTAGTTGGACACCACCCCATTAACATCAAATGAAATGCAATGACTAACATAATAAGCATCTCTATTTATTTCTAATAATCTCGAAATACACAGTAAGTCCTTACCAAGTTCTAAACCAAAATCCCATATATCGATCAGATCCTCTAATTGTATTTGAAACAGCCCAGGATCCTTGGATAAGGACGCCTCAGAAAGCCAAGATTTCAACTGCATGAGAAGCATTTCCACTCCGAAATAAAGCGCTGCCTGGAAGGTGGTGCAGAAATTTAAAGGCAACCAACTTGGTTTAAGATATAATAGGGAGAGTTCATATTCCAAAGTTACAGCAATGTGGTTATTCTTTATTGTGTCAAAGTGAAAATTTCCACCATACTATAACTAGATATTGATATTTGTTACTATAATTTACTTTGATTAATATTTATCATTGTACTTTCACGATCAAGGGTAAATTTGCAATTGTACTGTATTTTTCCATTCTACTTTTATTGACTGAAATTTCCACTAAATTTTGATTTATTATTTTTATTGAATTTTGCCTATCAACTTTAATTTTTATGATTTCAACACAAAATTTTTAAAAAAATGTTATTACAAATATTTTACTTTAACAATTAACAAAAAAAATTATTTTAATAAAGATTATTAAGTTGGAAATTTTACATAGAATTTTTATTTTATAAAATCCCAGACTCTTTTTTCACTTATTTTGGTCTTTGTTTTATTTTTTTCAAGTCTTTCTTTTATAAAATCAAAATTCCATGATAATTTTATTTTTTAATATTTTTATAAATTTATTGTATTTAAATTTTTTGTTAACTTTTGTCTTTAAGTATCCAAAATCACTATTGAGTAACATAATTTAATCAAAAAACAAAATTGAGTGCCAAACATTCAATGAAGTTTAGTTACAAAATTCAATCAAATAAAATGAGAGTGGTAAACTTAGACAATGGCAACTATCTAACTAAATAAATTATTGTAGCAAATTTTAATGTCCACCTATGAGCAGCTAAGTTGCTCTCTAACCCATCTTTATTTGAGGCATTAAAAAAAAACGCTAGCAGAAACGTTTGAAGGAGCCAAATGTTCACCTGGAAAAGAGGGATGAAATTCTTAGAAGTGATGTCTAAACGGAAGCCAAAGATGCATCTAACGACATTCAAAAAAGTTTCCGATTGCCACTGGATTGAAATATAGTCCAAGCATGATTCACTGCACCGAGTTGTGAACAAATTCAAATTCATAAGATAGCCACTAAGCATCAATTCCATTACTCAATCAAAAACTTTTTACAGCTAAATAATACTTAGCAAATTATATTTCAGAGGATTAATCAAAAATTATATTAATCATTACTAGCTTAATAATTGAAATTTCTTTCCAAAATTTGGATTATATTAATCATTACTAGCTTAATAATTAAAATTTCTTTCTAAAATTTGTTCACTTGTGAACTAACTCAAATTCATAATAAGGTCATTAAGCATTAATTCCATCACTCAATCAAAAACTTTTTACAGCTAAATAATACATCGCAAATTAAATTTCAGAGGATTAATCAAGATTTATACTAATCAAATAGCTTAAAATTAAACTTTCTTTCTAAAATCTATTCACCGTTTTGTGAACAAATCCAAATTCATAACAAGCTCATTAAGCATTACTTCCATTACCCGATCAAAAACTTTTTACAGCTAAACAATACTTCCGCAAATTACATTTCAGAGGATTAATCAAGAATTATACTAATTAGCATTAGCTTAATAATTAAAATTTATTTCTAAAATAAAAAAACCTGAAACTTCCACTGAGAAGGCCACGGAAGTAGGAAGATTCTTCAATAAGCCTACAAGAAAGAATTTCGAAACTAAACATCAAAAATCGAAGCTAAATTCTTAATTTATTTCGGAGAAAGGGAGAGAGAAATGAATAAAATGATCGAAAATAAGATTGGATCTACTACCTATTCCGATGAGCTTGGATTTTGAACGTTGAGAAAGAGAGAGTGGAAGGGTAATCCCAAGTGGAGAAATCCGTTGTGGAAATAACGATTTCTTCATTGGAGATATCAGTTTCGATCTGGTTATTAGGATCGGAGCATACGAGAACAACGAACTCATCGTCGCCGGAGCTTGACGCCATTAAAGCTAAACGGAAGCAAAGCAAAAGTAGCTTCAACTGTAATATAATGATAAATAAGCTAAAGCTCGGGGCCGGAGAATCAATAGATAAACGAAAAGGAAATGAAGTTTTATCGGTTGCCTAAAACGCACCGTTTCTTGGAAATTTTCCGACATAATGTGATTTTTTTGGTTTTATTCGTGATTTGGCACCTAAACCATATCTCAATTTTCAAATTGGTCCTTAAAGTTCAACATATGGCATGTTTTTATTGGATGTTGTAAAAAAAATTTAGGGGAAAACAAACCAAATTGATAGTAAAAAATCTTTAATATATTTAACTTATACTTTTCAATAAATTTTTATTCGGATTGGTAGCCAATCGATTTAACCATTAGTCCAATTCTAAAAATATTGGTTAAAATTTCATTCATTTTTCGTATTAAAAGCTGACATGATTGACGAAACAGTCAGATAATTACATATGACGTGCTACGTATACCTCATGTAGAGATACAGAAAAATATTTAACAGTAGAAATGAATTGGAATTGTTAATAAAAAGACCAATTTACTCTTTGACTTAACATCTAGGAACTAATTCATTCACTTTTTTAATAAATGGGACAAAAAACAATCCAACTCTTAATACAAATAACTCTTAATACAAATAACTCTTATGCGTCAAAATTTGGCAATCTATCTTATACCATCAAATCTACATCATGAGCTAAAGAGATCCTTTGATGATGAAAAAAACTCTTTCAAATTACTTTTCATTAAAATAATTCAAATTCAAGTTGCTCTCCAGCAGCTTTACATTCCAAATAATTGCTCTTTGTTTTCGGGGACATCACTGCTGGAAACCCGAATTCATACAACTCAGGTAGTTCCGGTGGGACAGCACATCGTATCAAAGCCCAATTCAAACCTTCGAAAAACGGATGTTGCTTGATCTCGGCAGCTCCTTTTTCCGTTCCCAAACGATTCTCAGGCTCCTTTACCAACAAACCTCGAATGAGTTCCCTTGCTTGGACACTAACAATAGGACTCTCCGGAAATGTAAGGCTTTGTAACACGACATTAGCTAGCGTTTCATCGTTCCCTGCACCTTTAAAAGGTGTCTTACCATAGAGAAGCTCGTAAAGAAAGACACCGTAAGTCCACCAATCAACGGCGGCTCCATGACCTTCTCCTTTAATGATCTCGGGAGCCAAGTACTCATGTGTTCCAACGAAGGAATTGGATCTTGCATCAGTAGGCTCGGCCACGAGTTGTGGCAATGATCTAACTTGGGAAGCATGGCTTGGTCTTACCGTCTTTGTTTTTGTAGGAGCAGGCGATAACCTAGGACTGAAGCAACGGATTTGACACGATGGTTCAATGCAAAAGGGTTCAGCGCAACCCGATCCTCCACACGAACCAGACATCCTTGCAGGATCCAAATTCGATGAGGATTTTAGAAGAGTTGGATTAACCGAGCATCTAAGTGAAAGATCAAAATCCGTGAGCATAATATGGCCGTCTTCTCGAACAAGAATGTTTTCGGGTTTCAAATCGCGGTAAATAACTCCAAGCATGTGCAAGTACTCCAAGGCGAGAAGGACCTCAGCTACATAAAACCTGCATATATATAACCGGTTCGGAAATACACCGATTTCAGATCAAATGATAAATTATCAGAACTTATCATGCTTTAGATGTTCAAACTGAATGAATGACCCCGAAACACGCAAGATAAAAGATATTTCAAACTATTAGAAGGAAATATGAACTCGACATTTCATCATCTAAGCATCTTACCTAGCTGCGGGCTCGGAAAAACATCTCCCAGGCTGCCTTTGACGAAGGACATGAAGGTCTCCACCCGGACAATACTCCATAACCAAACAAGATAAGTTATCGGAAGTGAATTGTGTATATAACGTTGGTAGAAAAGGATGATCGAGCATCCTTAATATTTCTCTCTCAGTTTGAGCCCTTGGCATTTTCTTCCTTCTTACCAAATATTCGTTGTCCATGATCTTTAACGCAAAGAAGCAGTTTGTACCAATAAGTTCAGCAAGATATATTGTCCCGATGTCCCCACAACCGAGCTTCTTTAAAAGATTGAAATGTCTCAACCCCAAGATTCCATCCTGTATCTTAACATGTCGGATGGCTTCCCATTTAACGTCCTTGGACATATGAGGTCTATTCCCACAGCTAGACCGACTTAAATTGCTGTAATCACTAATGCTCGTGCTAGTACTATCACCAAGGCTACTCGGACTTTGGGAAAAGTCTCCCTTACCTCTCGATTTTGGGCTCTTTTTTTTAGCCCTTGGAATGGGAGGTTGGGTTTTGTTAGAATTGTTTTCAGCCAATTTCACAGGATTTGAGTTAACTTCAGCACTAACCCCGGATGCATTTGACTTCATGGAATCTTGATTAGACTCGTTACTTGAATTCTTCATAGAGCATTGACATCTCTGACAAACTAATTGACTCATAGTGGAATCCGAGCTGCTGTTAACTCCGTTGCTAGTGGTGGAAATGGATTCCGGCTTTATTTTCTTCTTGACCAAACTCTTGTTCCGGACAACCGTTTTCGCTACCCGTGGTGCATTTCTTGTCATCCTGTTTACCTTGTTGCCATTCATTGAGCTAGAAGTAGCAACAACTTGCAGCCGGACCTTTCGTCCCGACTTTGGTGTTGATGCTCGTTTTGGTAACTTTGTTGAAGCTGGCACAGTCTTTTCCGGTTCTACTGTATTATTACCAGCAGAAGTATGCTCCTCTTTCCGATGAAGCTCTGCTTTTGGTGCTTTAGTTCCAACTTGTCTCGATGCAGAAACATCAGTTCGACTTGATGTAGAAGCTTCAGTGCTAATTTCTGTCGTGGCACAAACAAACCGAGGTGAAGAATTAGTACTTTGGCTCAATGACTGCAATTTGCTTTCTTCAGGCACCAACGATATTTCAACCACGCCTTGGTTACCTTCATCTATCCGATGACCAGATCCACCGCTAGATTCAACTACAACCGTATCGAACAAACTTTTTATCCTTCCAGCTTCGGAGAACCTCGGAGAACTAGTTGACATCGATAATCTTTTCATAGCAGCCATTTCCGATGCCCTGGAAATACAAAGATCCCTTAATGCATGTTTCAATGACAACCGCTCCGAGCCACCTATTCTCGGGGAATGGGGCATCCCCATTGCAATCGGTTTCTTCAAAGCATTTTTCTTTAAAGAGCTCGAGCTTGCATCTCCTTGATACGAAACACTTAAACCTTTCGGACCTTTAAGATTGATAGACTCGAAAAGCCGATTAATATCACCTTCAAGAGAATCCTTGTATCCTAGTTTCAACACAGGTGGCTTCCGATCTTTGTCACTTAAACCTGATCCAGAATGCAATCGAGATGACCGGACAGATCGTTGTACTGGTTTCAACTCTCTGCCTGCCTCAACAATTTCACAAGTACCAGTATATGAACTCATTCTAACTGCTACAAAGTACTAAATTCGCTCGCAGGATTTCACCCTAGGCCTCCAAATTAATACTAATTCATTGTATCAACTGATTTCAAAGATCCGAATGCATAGCAAATTGTGACCTTTCTCTCATTAAATCAGTTCAAAAGGCTCAAATATTCCAAGAAACCTAAACATTGTTACCATATTAGAAAACCATTAAAAACCATAAGTACATAAGGGCCAGAAAGAACAACTTGGATATACATACATACATACATATATCGGCAACAATTTTTTCAAAGAAAAATTGGTGACTTTTCTCTCATTAAATTAATTCAAGAGCTCAAATATTCCAAGAACCAGTAAGTACCATGGAGACCCCTATATTAGGAGTTAGATTGCATTTTGTCCCCTGTACTCAAAAAATAGATAAATTAATCTCTATACATTAGATCAAATAGCAAATAAATCTTTTTTGTTAAAAATTTCATCCATTTCTACTCATAAAAATGTCACTTGTAACTGTTTAGTTATTCTGTCAGCCACGCCCATTTTTAAGTAAAAATAGATGAAATTCTTAACTGAAATATTAGTTCGCTCTTTAATCTAACGTGCAAGGATTAATTTACACATTTTTTGAGTAAAGGGGCCAAAATGCAATCTAACTCCACACACATCCGACCGTACATCCATCCATACATTGGCAACAAAATTTTCAAAGAAAATCATGCAATATCAAGGCTTACAACAAATACCCTAAGTGGATTTGCTTAAATTTCTTAAATCTTTTAAGTAAATCATTATCTTCTGAATATTATGTTGCTTAAATTTAAATTTTCACTATGATCATAAACAAACTAGTTTAAATAACTAAAAGTCACTGCTATACACTTTCCATGTATATCATCACTAATTAATAAACTACATGCTAAAATTTAAACTAAAAAAACAAAAGATTACTAACAAAAATATTAAAAATGCAAAAACCAAGCTCAAATTTTACTTTTATTTTCCATTTAAAAGCAATGAATCAGAAATTCTATACATAAATGAAGCAAAATCGAAATTGCAGCTTAACACACACACACACACACACACAAAAAAACACCATTTATCTTCAAATCAAAGCCCAACACTGAAAAATGGAAATACAATACTTGAAAATCAAAACGAACCCAGAACTTGATATCTCCAACATGATTAAAATCTTCTTTCATGGATCGAATCCAACTCAAAACCAAAGAGAAAAAAAGGATCTAATCCCCCCCCCCACAAACAACAAAAAAAGCCAATATTTGAACCAAGTGACAGAAATGTTACCTTAAGAAAGAAGAGAGAACAGGCATTGGTGAATATATTATTGGATTTTTGGGACCAAAATGCATTAAATGTTGAAATTTACAAAAGATCAAAGGAGGAAAGTGGGTTTAAAGAATGAAAACAGAACTCAAAAATAGAAAGGAAGAGAGACTAGCCAAAAACGCATGTCGTTTCCTCTTAAGCCTTTTTCTTTTAATTATTTAATGTTGAAATTGACCCACCGTATATTAAAGTGGGTCTCACGTAGCATGGAAGGAATTGGAAAAAGGATGATATTACACATTTTATAATTATATTATTTTAAAGTATGTTGGGATATATTAAAATATACTAATTTTTAAATTAGTTTAATTATTACTTTTATTGAAAGTCAATAAATTAATTTTATTTATTTATTTGAACTTAATCCTTATATTTTATTAAAAAAATGATAAAACAACATTTAATCATTGAACTTAATAAATTTTCCTACGTTAGTCTTTGAATTTTTTTTTGGCACACATCAGTCACAAAACTTCACAGCTTTTCTCAAATCGATCATTGAATTTGGATTTTATTGAAATTTGATGACATGGCACTATAAAATTATGGCACTATAAAATTCATGATCTAAAAAATTTTATAATTTCTTTATAATTTTTTAATATTTTTAACATTTTTTAGGTTAAATATCAAAGCGATGAGATTTTGATCATCAATTTAATTGTCTGAATCAAATGTCTAGAATAACTTAATTTAAAACATATTAAAATAGCATTAATCATTAATAAGAAGACACATTTGATTTAATATATATTAGTAAGTATAAAAAAATAAAAATAATTATTTATGTCATCAATTTTTTGCGGTTAGTATAAAAATAATAGTGATAGTGTGATTAGACACGATAGCGCGAGACAAAAAGAAAGCTAGACGTACCGCATTAGAGGTAAACACCAATCCAAAAGGATTCGAAGTTTATATGGATTGACATGTAAGTTATCATGTCAATATTGATTAAATTTTAATAATTCGATCAATATTTTCATACTAAAATTTAAAACTCAATATCTAAAATGGTCCAAACTAAAATGATATAAAAATAAATATTAAGGACTAAATTTTTTATTATACCATTAAATATTTAATTTTAAATTTTACAGGTTCAAAATATCAATTAAACTCGTTTGAATATGATTTTGGGCTAATTTTTCATGCAATTTTATTCGATTTCAAGTAATTGTTTTAATAAAAAAATATTTATTAAAATTTAATTATGAAAAAAAAATTAAAAATATTCTATTATTTATTGAAATGCCCTTCAATAATTGAGGGGAGGGGGGAAATACAATGTCAGAGCTGGCTGGAGGGATTTTGGGATGCACATTTTCCTTTTGAGCACTTTCTTGATCCAACCACATAAATTTCTTATAATATATATTCAATTATTTATTACTATTGTATTTATAAATAAATAAATAATTTTTCTGAAATTCAAATCATTGACACACATAAGTTATTGTCGTTAAATAACAAAGCAAACAACATGCGTTATTAATAGTCAAATTTCCAAGGATTTCAATCAATTGCGTTGAAAAGAAAAAAATAAATAAAGATGAATATCAAATTTGATATACGAATTTTAATTCTACGCAATTATATACATGAAACTCGAACTATGATTTGCATGTAAATTTAAAATTTTGGTTTTCATTAAATTGTACACATTTAAATAAATAAATATATACATTTATTTTCATATCGGTTTAATATAATTATTTGTGTGTGCAATATATGAATTATGAACATAGAATGGTGCTAATTCGATAATATTGTTAATGATTTGTGAAAACTAAACCAAATTAAAATTTCATATATAAAATTACGCAAAATCAAAGTTTATACATAACATTGCATATTTTACCAAAGTTCATGGACTGGTTACACCTGACTAACAGAATAACAAAATAATTACACGTGATGTGTCACATGTACTTCGTTTTGATATATATAGACTGGTTTTTAATAGTACAAATGGATAAAACAGTTTGCTCATTGATCTAATGTATCGAAACTAGTTTACCTATTTTTTAGTAGAAGAGACAAAATAGAATCTGGCAACCAATACATGGACCTCTACAGTACTTTTACCATTATTTTTATTATAAATATTTAAATATGTGTCATTTATAATTATAATTATAATTAATTAAAATTTTTGATTGCTTCAAAAAAGGTATGCCGACCACTTATCCTTCGGCGTGGACCATGCCGGCGCATGAAGAATATAAGTAGATTTCCTTCGATTTTTGGGTTATAATATGGTCTAAGTCCCTGTATTTTTATATATTTAGGATTTAGTCCTTTTTATTTTTATGAATTTAGCCCCTTCATTTTTTGAATTAAAAAATATAAATTCAATTGTTAACACCGTTATATTTATTCTATTAAAATCAGATCCATTAAATTATTATTTCTCTTGTTATATGATTATCAAGTAAGATTTTTTTTATCAAAATGTCACGCCAAAAAATTTAACAAAAGAATTATGATTATATTAACAATTGGACTTAAATTTTAAATTAAAAAAGTACATGAACTAAATTTTAAGTCGCAATACTCAGAACTACACATAGCCTCTCCCCAACCTATAAATAGGAAGATAACGCGCCTCAACATACTCGAACCCACATCCTCCTACATAAACAACAATGCCCCAAATTTATATAATATAATATATATATTCTGCAATGATGACATGAGAGTTTTCCATATTTTGATTAATTTCTTTTTAGACATGTCATTTTAGATCTCTTTCAATTATACCAATCATTATTCATGCAAAATTAATTCTTTATTTTATTTTCTATTGTAAGTTAGTCACTTCAAACAATAATTAAAAAATTCAATAAATTTTAGCATTTGATTCACTTACCATAAATCAAATTTTAAAATATTAGGAGCAAAATTAAAATGTTGTCATAATTTTCTTTTATTTTTTTGCCACTTCTTGGTGAATGGGTAATTACACTTTTAGCCCCTAATTAAATGGAATATTTGCATTCTTTTGTCTCTCTTAATAATTAATAAATCAATCTAAACCATTGTGACACAATATTTATAAACTTTAGTCCCTTTAAAATTTTATAATTTTAACTCAACTCCAAAATAAAATTCTTGGCTTTGCCTCCGATCAAGAAAAAAGGAAGTATTAATAAGCTTAGGGACCAGATGAAAAATATTTTTCTGTAAAAAAAAAAACAACCCTAAAGCCTATAGAAGGAGAGGGAAAAGTTTAGAAGTTTTTTCTCTTTTGACATGCAAATTTTGAAAATCCACACACACACAAACTTCAAGGTTTATTTTTTTCCTTTTTAGTATACTATAAGTACACTAATAGATGGATGCTTTAAAGAGGAAAAAAAATAAATATGTTTAAAGTTAAAGGTTAAATAATGTTGTTAGTCATTGTATTTTGATAAAATCTAAGATTTAGTTCCTATACTTAAAAAGATAAAATTTAAACCTATGCTTTTTTATATAAAATTCTCGATCCAACCATTAAAATCGTAAATATTTTCTATTAAAATTTTATCAATTTGTAATTTTGATTAGATTGTCTTCATGAACATGATAAGTTGATAAGTTTGACAGAAACTACTTACAATGACAATGATTGGACTAGAATTTTTAATTTAAAAAAGTAGGAAGATTGAATTTTTAACTTTTAAATTACAAGGACTAAATCTCAAATTCTATACAAATACAGGGGACTAACATAATATTTAAACAATAATAAAAATATAAAAATTATTGGACCACAAATAAAAGATGCCATTGAAAATTTTCAATAAAGTAGTAGAATCATCATTCTCACATGTTATGCTCACCTCCATAGAAAAGGATGGTTGGCGTTTGTCATTGTCTTAAAAGCCAAGGTATATAAGACTTTATTGTACAAAATTCTAATATATATAAATATATATACATATATATATAACTTACTTAATTGAAAATTTTAAATTAAATTAAATTTAGGGGAAAAAAAGGCAGTGATTTAGTGGCAATGGGGGGCAAAGTTGTTTTGTTAACTATTCCATTAGGAATCACAGATTTTTTGGTCTATCACATTCATGCATTTACGATTCACGTAATGATATTGATACTCCTGAAAGGTGTTCTATTTGCTCGCATCTCGCGTTTGATGCTTAATAAAGCAAATCTTGGTTTTTATTTCCCTTGTGACGGGCCTGGAAGAGGAGGGACATGTCAAGTATTCGCTTGGGATCATGTCTTCTTAGGATTATTCTGGATGTACAATTCAATTTCAGTAGTAATATTTCATTTCAGTTGGAAAATGCAGTTAAATGTTTGGGGTACTATAAGCGATCAAGGGGTGGTAATTCATGTCATAGGAGGAAATTTTGCGCAGAGTTCCATTACTATTAATAGGTGGCTACGTGATTTCTTATGGCCACAAGCATCTCAAGTAATTCAGTCTTATAGTTCTTCATTATCTGCATATGACCTTCTTTTCTTAGGTGCTCATTTTGTATGAGCTTTTAGTTTAATGTTTCTAGTCTATTTTTCTTATATTTGTCTCCTTGGAGTTATAGCTTTGTTTTGTTCTCAACCTTTAGACAAATTTACCTATTTTTCTTAGCCTTTACCAATGTGAAATTAAGAAAGGTTAAAATACATCGTAAGTCCCTATATTCTTTAAATTTTGAAATTTAGTTTCTCTATTTTTCAGATTTCAAATTTCAAGTCAAACTGTTAACGATGTTAAAATTATTTTGTTAAATTCATGTTCATTACAATATCAATTTTTAGTTACATGACTACCAAATTAATTTTTTTTTAATTTCGAAATGTTACACTAACAAATTTAACAAAAAAGTTAGACTAGAATTTTAAAAATTTAAAAAGTAGAGAGACTAAATTCTTAGAAATAAAAGTACATGGACCAAAATATGAATTTACGAAGAGTACAACAACTTATAGCATATTTTAACCATTATAAAATTACATTTGAAATGTACCAAATAAAAATATGTAATGCCATTTAAGATCTTTAAATTACATAAACATACTAGTTTTGGGTGAAATTTTGTTTGAGACAAAAAAAAAACATATTTGTTTGTAAATTTTCAATTATGGATTGAATTTGGGAAAACTCTTTCCGAGAAAAAGAAATGAGTTTATATGCTTTCGGGTCCCTATAAAACGAAGATAATTTAAAGGAAGACCGGTTGCAGATTTTGTTATTTTAGGGGAGTTTAACTAAAATTTTTAAAACTTGTTAGGAATTTAATGAGAATTTTTCAAAACTATTGGTAAGTTTATTTAAAAGTTCTAAAAATACTGGAGGTTTACTGAGAATTAAAAAATGAAGGGGTCTAATTAAAATTTTTAAAAAATTAAAAGACTTAATGAGAATTTTCAAAATTTTTGAGAGCTAGTCTAATAAGAAATTTATTATTTTCTTTTAAATAATCGATCTAATTTGGAGATGAATTGGGTTCCATTTATTTTTATATAAATTGAGTAAATGGCATTAGTAGTCCTTCAATTAATAAATAATTTTTTATCACTCAACTATTTAATTGTGTTTTTTTTTGTTATTACCCGGCACCCACTGTAACTTTTAAAATTGACATATTAGCAACCTTAACCTTCAACGTTTATAAATTATATCACTTTTGTCTCAATTCTAAAAAAATAAGTCAATAAAATTAGATTATATATATTTTCTAGTTTATGAACTAAAATAAATTTAGTTATCAGAGTGAATAAAAAAAATATATCGAAATGGTCCTACTTGGTATATTTAGGATAAAAATTATATTACCCCTTAAATTTAGTGATAAATTAAAAAAAAATTACACATTGAATAATTTATTTATATAAGTTAATATAAGTTGAATTTGAAATAAAATATATTATTTTAATTTTTTTATGAATGGGTTGAGAAAATAGAAGAAAGAAAATATCTTAAGGAATCAAAACAATGATAATGGGGGGAAGCAAATGCAACTGTATGCCAAAAAAGAACAAGACATAAAAGCAGTGTCAGCAGGTGGGGCCATGCCCATGACGCCTACTGACTGATGTTACACTGTACTATATATCAGTACAAAATTTTATATAAATTTGATGCTGACAGAGAAATGACTATATACTTCTTTCATTTATTTTTTCCTTCTTATATAAAAAAATTACAAACCATCGATTTTTTTAATGAAAATTTTCAAATTAAGTATTAATATATTATTTAACAGTTTAATTTTAATATTTAATTTAACAAATTTAATGTTTAATCTAATATCTACCTGGAATAATTTCGTATGACTCAATAAATTTTTAATATATTGCTTTATAAAAAAATGTATGTACTTAACTGAGATAAAATTTAGGTGTTAAATTAAATATTAAAGAAAAATAAAATTGTAAAAAAATAAAGATTAAATTACACGATTTTTACTATTAAGTTTAAATTGACAAAATTTGAGAGTGAAAGTCGTTGTTATACTAATTTTAAAAGCTACCACCATTAGTTTGTTGGTGAAAAAAATATAATTGAATAGTTAAGTGATAATTTTATAATTTTTTATAATTAAGGGACTAGTAATATAATTTATCATTTGATTTCTTGATTCAAGAGTAGGCACAAATTTCGATTTATTTATATATTTAAATCCAAGTTGCGGCCAATAGAATTTGACAGCTGTTACTCTCTAGTAACATGACGCGTGGCTATATAATAGCTACCGTACTATGCTACTGATCCTGAAAATTTTCAGACAATATTAGATTTCACAGCTGTCACTCTCCTATTATTACAAGATATAGAAACTGTCTCCTGTTGAATTTTACATATTCAAAATTTAAAATTTTTTTAATATCTATTCAAAATTTAAAATTTTAATTAAATTATTAAAATATTAGTATTGTATGAGTTAGGTCCTCTTGCTAATTAATTGTTGGCTTGGGCATTAAATGCTAATTCCAATTAGACATGGCATATATTTAGCAATATTGTTTAAGTTACCGAAATCAACTAAGGTACTAGTCTGAAGAGAGAGATTAGATCAGTTGATCTTTAAATCATTTAGAATTGGTTAAATCCCATTAAAAGCTCGATTAGAATACAAATGATAATTTATTTAATGAAACCAGATAAATTGGTAGAATCGATAATAAGTGACATGACCAATTTGACATTGTCCTAGTTTCGAAAACCTTGACATTCACATGTGGATAATATTTTGGATAGTTTGGATTCAATGTATTAAAAAACATAGTGTCATTAAAATTTAACAATATTTGTTTTTAACAAATAATGTCTAACCTGTGCAAGCGATAGCCACACATATGTTTAAAATTTGATTCATGTGTTTTAAATATGTTTCGTATTAGGTTCGAGTTAACATTTTGGGTGTGTTTGGTTGAGTAAAAATTAGAGAGATGGGAGAAGGGAGTGAAAAAAAAATAGAGTGTGCTTAGTTGGGAATAGGGGCAAATCCAGAAATTATTTTAGGGGGCCGGAATTAAATTATAAATTTTTGAAAAGTCCCGATAGATTTTTCTTTCATTTGGGGTGGGGCGGCAAAGTGTAAATTAGCCATATAACTTATAAATTAAACATTTTAACAGGTTTGCATAGCAATTTTGAATGTATAAAAATCAATATTTTTAAATTAGAATGATGAGAAGAGAGAGAACGAGAGAAAAGTGTTTGTTAATTCAAATTATACATTTTTCAATTGCTTTATTTTATTTTTTTTCACATTTCAACTCTACCCAGCAATGGAGAGAAATAAAATTATTTTTGCTTTCTATTTTTTAATAAATTCTATCAAGCACACCTACAGAAAGAAAATTTCTGTTTTTCATCCTTCAAGTTTTCCACCCTTCAATTTTCCATCATCCTATTTTTTTTTCCTTCGTACCAAGCAAATCCTTAATGCTCGACTAGACAATTAAGCTTATGGAAAGACCTACTTGATAAAATACTAAAACTTCAAGGACTCCTTTAAAACGTTCTAAAAATCAGAGACCAATTTAAAACCTGAGCCATAGCTTGGGGACATGTAGTGGAGTTAACTCAAAATTTTTAGGAATATTTAAAATATGTTTTCGTAATATTTCATGAGTGACAGCAAACCCAATTTTTAAATTGGGCTTAAAATCAATGACCTAGTCCAATTCACCATCAGCCCACCATTAATGGCGGAAAAGCATTTCTAGTATTTGATGAATCCTCTCGCGATGGTGTCGCTAATGTAAGTTCACTCGATCGCTTCCAAATTTTTATTATTTTTCTTGAATTTGTTTCGAGTTTTACGTTGTTTATCGATGCCTTTGTCGCTGATCTAAGCTCCCTCGATTACTTTTTCGCTAATCAATTCCATTTTTAATTTTTTTTCTTGTATTTGTTTTTGAGTTTACGTTGTTTATCGATGCCTTTGTCGCTGCTCTAAGGTCCATTGATCGCTTTTTGCTCATCGATTCCATTTTTTTTTAATTTGTTTTGAGTTTAGATGTCTTTGCTTTAATCTGTGCTTAGATTTCTTGGTGAAATTACAATTTCTGTATTTCGCAATCGAACCAATTGAATCGCCATGGCTTCCCGCCTTTTTTCCCTCGCAAAATCCTTCTTAAACCCTAAATTCCCAAATCCACGCTCCTTCTCCACCTCTTTTCTCATAACCAAAACCCCCAAGAAACATAAACCCAAACGCCCCAAACCCGATTCTCCTCGCACCAGATCCGTCACACCCGACTCGAACAAAATCCCCCATTTTGAATCCCTCCTCGCCCGTGATGCCAAGTACCGATTCCTCACCAAAACCAAAGAATTCCTATCCAAACAACCCGAACAGATCCTCCGCCTCGACGACGCCGGAAAACTGTACCGGGAACTCGGATTCCCCCGCGGCCGTAAAGTCACCAAATTCATTTCCCGCTATCCGCTGCTCTTCACCTCTTACCGTCACTCCGACAATAAAATCTGGCTCGGGTTTACTGATTTTATGGACCAATTACTCCTCGAAGAGAGATCAATCATGGAAGCCATGGAAGAAGATCGAGTCACGAGAATCCGTAAATTATTAATGATGTCGAAGAATAAACGGATTCCATTAAGCAAAATTTATCATAAACGGCTTATATTTGGAATTCCTGAGGATTTCAGGGACAAAATCGGGAAATACCCTGATTATTTTCGTCTCGTGGTTGAAGATGATGGGAAACAAATCCTTGAGTTAGTAAATTGGGATCCAAGTTTAGCTGTTAGTGCTTTGGAGAAGGAGTTTTTAGTGAATGAAGATAAGGTTAAGAAAGCTTTCAAGTTTCCGGTTAAGTATGGTAAAGATTTAGGATTGGAGGAAAATGATGTGAAGAAGCTTAACTTGCTAAACACGTTACCATTAGTTTCGCCTTATTCTGACGGTTGGAAGTTGGACTCGTGGAGTTTGGAAGCGGAAAAATATAGGGTTGGAATTATACATGAGTTTTTGAGCTTGACTTTGGAGAAAAGAGCTTTGATACATCATATTGTGGAGTTCAAGGAGGAGTTTAGTTTGACTAGGCAAACTTATGAGATGCTCAAGAGACAACCTTGGACGTTTTATTTGGCCGGGACGGAGATGAATTGGGCGGTGTTTTTGAAGGATGGGTATGATGAGAATGGTAACTTAATTGATAAGGATCCACTGTTGGTTATCAATGAAAAACTTTATAAGTTTGCTCAAATGCAAGAAGAAGAAGAAGAAGAAGGAGAGATTTCTGGATTTAGGGAGAAATTACGAGGGGATTGACATTTTTTAGTGGTTAACCTTGTGGACGCTTGTTTATATTAAAACGAATCTTCAATCTGGTCTGCTTAGCAAAACTGCTAAACCCTTAATTTATGTATTTAGATTTAGTGAATTACGTTACTCTGTTTCATTAAATGTGTATTTTTACAGGTGTTGTCTATCAGTAAATGTGACTGGATTTGTACATGTGGGGTTTCAAACCTATACCCTAGCTTACCATCTCGTCACAAAAAAGCATGTCATCAGTCCATGGATCAGGCAAGTTATTAGCCACTTTAGCCCCATTCTTAGTCGTTATTCACCCCTGGCATTTTTGTTTTTCTGGAGACATGTGTTAAGTGGTATACAAGTTAATTCCTAGAACTCTCCTTTTGTGATCACAATACAATTGGAACTCCATTTTCGTCTTTGTTTGCATTGTTCTATCTATATCAGTAAATCACTATCTTCAGCCATGGCCTCGTTAATTAGATTTCCCATTTTTTTGTGATCACGGCCCTTGCATTCACGCCTAGATTTGCCTATTGCCATGTTGTCGAGTATCAGTTTGTCACCGTAAGCAACTATGTTAATTAGATTTCCCATTTTTTGTGATAAGTTGAGTTCATTTCACATGCCTTCGCATCCAATATGCTTGTGAAATTGAGCAATATGCATGGATTCAAGTGTTTACAATATATAGAGGTTAAATTCTGCTATTAGTTTTTGTACTTTGTGAAAGTTGTGGATTTAGTCCCTGTACTTAAATTTAATCAAATTTTAGTCTTGACCCAAACAATAGCATTTAAATTTGTTTGGTTAAATTCAATTACTAGTTTTGTACTATGTGTACAATTATATACTTAGTCCGTATTTTTCAATTGGATCATTTCAAGTCCCTATATTGTTTAAATTTTGAAATTTCAGTCTTGACGCAAATGATAGTCGTTAACCCATTAACTAGATTTTAGTGAGTAGTATGTGAAAATAACAAGCTGATGTGACATTAAATTTTGGAAGTAGCAGAACTTAAGGAGTTTAATAGTTCTCGTTCGGTGAGGACTGAAATTTAAGAATTTGAAAAGTATAAGGACTAAAAATGATCAAAGGGATTAAATCCCTAACTTTTGCAAATCACATGGACTAATGGCAGAATTTAACCATGTATATATACATGGCCTGTTTGAATCACAAAATGTCCAAGTGAAACACATACAAATGCATGTAAGCAAAACACAAAAGAGAATTGCTTGCTTCTTTGGTTCGTACCGCTGATGCTAGCCCATCCTTTTTGCTTTCCGCATCATCTGCTTCGGCCACCCGAGTTGATGAGTGGCCAATCTAATTGGTGTAAAGATGAATTCATTGAGATGGTTAGTGCCTTAGTTATAAATAGCCTATTCTCATTCTCACCTTGTACAATTGTTTTATTTTAATAGTCAATTGGGCCTGTTTGAATCTTTATTTTGTTCGAAATACATCTCAACTCGAATAATATAAGTTTTGACTCTTCCTAGCGTGTATGATGTTCATAAGTAGGCTGGTATCTAAAATTTAATTTTAACATAGCTGACAATAATAATACTATTTTTTGTTTTACTTTACTTTTTATTTATTGTTTTATATTAAAAAAAAAGAACATATATCTTTTTTAATTTATGACCAGATTCTTAATTGTATATATCTTAATTAGGAGTTGATAACATATTAGCATATATATATTAATTCCATATTTTTAATTTTTATGAGATTTTATAACATGTATTTTATTTAATATTTCGGGGTAGGTTAGATAGAACTTGAGAAATTTTCTTTTCTCGACCTGTTTGGGTCAAGCAACCCAACCTCATTGTCAGCTCTAACTAGGACCATGATGCGTGGCCTAATGGTTTCCATATTGTCTGGGCCCGAGACAACCTAAAATATGCATTTTAAATTTTATTTAAACTCCACTATATTTATATTAGACTAATTTAAATAAAACACCTTTACTATTAATTGGATGGAGCTCCAATAATACCTTATTGAAGGCCCAATCTTATTATAGATTTACTCAATAAAATGGACCGTCTAAAGAGCAATAATATTTCAAGGCTAGGCTTTAGGCATAATATTGTATATATTTCAAAGATCATATTAAGAACCATTAAGGTTGGATTTGAATGCATAACCGAAAAAAAAAATTATGGTTATCTTGGATTTCATCTGTTTGGATTGATTAGATTCATTGGTTCTTAATCTTTTTTAAAAAATATTTTTATAGGTTCTTTTAAAGTTATTAATTTGTTTTATATTTTATATAGAAATTGTAAAAAATAATTAAATTAAGTAAAAATAAAATCTAGTTTGGTTCAAATTACATAATAATGGGTTTTATTGTCTTGTGAACCTACAATTTTGTCCATCTGAATAAATTTAAATAATACTCTAATCGAATTCAATAAAATTAAATTAAAATCGAGTTGAATACTATAATTCCAATAGATTTTTAATTTTCTCGATTTTCTTCTTAACCTTAGAGGCCTGAGGATAAAGGGGCACCACTTAGTAAATGGAGAAAATTGCTATTCTAGCTCTTATAAGAAAATTATAGTTTTGACCTTTCATATACATTAATAATTCAATTCACTCCTCAAAATCTTATCATTTCATATAAATTAATTAATATATAAATTAATTAAATTGAGATGGCCATAAAGGAGATGGTTGGTTGCTAGTGGTAGGTTTTCATATATCATAAATGATTGACTGATTGAGAAAGGCATTAAGTTTATTGCTGAAGAGAGCTGACAGAGTCTAGCTTTTATTTATTTATTTCAAGCAATTGATTTTCATTTTGTGATAAAAAAAGTGGGACACTTGCATATGGTTCCATTGTGCCCTACAAGGCATTTTAATTTATGACTAATTATGCCGACTCTTGTTGATGAATGATGACAAAATACTTCTATGGACAGTACTCTTCCAAATGGTACCATTGCACCAAACAATTTATTTGGTGTTATATAAATTTTAAAACATTCATTTATTAGCTATATTTATAGCTATTGTGACTTTCATTATATAATAGTGGACCCTAAAAAAAGATGACCACCAATATTTCATATAAATGTTTTTTTTATATTCTATTATTATTTCATATGATTATAATTTACAGGAGCCTTTTTTTTATAAACCTAATGGTTTGTTTATTTATAGTATTTTCTTTTGTGAAACTGAAAAATTATATAGGTAACATAAATTATTAAATTGTTGCTTTAAAATCTTGAAAATTATATTTTTAATGTGAATTTTAATTAGAAGGTTATGTTGAGGTAATAATGTGACAATTTAAAAAAAAAAAGAAAAAAGGTTGAAAGGTATCGGAGTTTTATCTCCGGTGTACCCTTGGATGCTTAATTTGGTGTGGTTATAAACAATAGGGAGTATAAAGTGAGGGTTTGGAATAAAAGGGGTCACATACTTTATTAGTTGTGTGCATGAGGTTTTATATGGTAAAAATATTATAGAGGCTCATGTTTTAGGATTTAGATTGTATTTTGTCTTTTTTACTAAAAATATGAGTAAATTAGTCTTTATATGTTAGATCAAAGAGCAAATCGATCATTTTTAGTATAAATTTCATCCATTTTTACTATTTAAAACTGGTGTGGTTGATAGAATAATTAGACAGTTTACATGTGACGTGCTATGTACACCACATTTTGAAGTAAAAAAGACCAATTTTTAACAATAGAACTTGATGGAATTTTTAACAAAATGACTAATTTGCTATTTGATCTAACGAACAATAACTAATTTTTCATTTTTTGAATAAAGAAGGCAAAATGCAATACAATTCCTAGCACAAAGACCTTCATAATACTTTTACCAATTTAATAGACTTTTTGCTCTTACTCGGGGTTGCTTAAATTGGTGTCTTAGATTTAACAATTTTGCGCATAAACTTTTGTTCACAAATTCATAACTACTAAATTCCTTATTCATTTTGTGCTAATTGCTTGAGCTAATGAAGAAACTTGTAGAAGTTTCAAGAATATAGGAGAGGGAGAGGATGCTTTGTGAAATCGCATTTAATCTCTCTAACAGAAAGTCGAGACCTAATCATTATGTGTATAGGCCACTAACTTTCAGTGAGTTTCTATTATCTTGACTAGCTTGATCATTAATCTAAATTATTTATATTTATTTGAGTCTAGACCTATATTTGTTTCTTACAATATATTTAAACATATTATACAAGTTGTATGACATTTATTTTTGTTATTTATATTTGTTAAATATGTAGCATTTTCATGTAATGGATAAAATAATTAGATGACTAATTTATCATATACATACATGTGGTACTTGTGTATGCTATACATGTGAAAAAAGCTGTTGAAATAGCACAATTGGCTTTGTAATTATCCCTACCCAATTACTACACTATATTGGAATTTTTCATATATATATAAGAAGAATTATATGAATAATACAGGAACGAAGTCATAAATTTTGTTCAGAGAAACGAGATAAAGATTATAAAATTGAGAGATAAAGCTAAAAAATTTTGTGTTAAAAATGTTTAAATTAAATTATTAATCTTTCAGAAGAACTAAAACAGAAATACATATAAAATGTATGTATGTTGTAGTTTCTATAGCCATTGAAGAATAAAAAAGCAGCCATGCACCATGAGCAACACGATGCAGTAATTTAAGCTCGAGGGTTTTATTATATTTAAATGAAAAAGAGACAAAATTAAAGTGCTGGAAGCTTAGCTTAGCTTAGGTAGGCAAAATATTGTACAACTTGTTGAAATATCAACCATTAATTAATTGTATACATACTTTGTCTTTTACTCTTGTAGAAATTATATCAAAAAAAATAAATTTATAATATTGAGTGTTAAAAAAAATCCTAATTATCCTTCCTCAAAATTTTAATTTATACTTTAAAAAATTATGAAAAAAAAGTTGTTGTCAATGAAGCCGAAAAAACAACTTAACTTTACATAATGTTTGGTTGGAACCGATAAAAAACGAAAATGATAAATAAAAAAAATATAAATATAAACATGTTATTAAGAATGCTAAGTAAGAAAAATTGAAAATCGATAAGAATCGATGTTTGTGAATGGATTATAGAATACATGTTAAAAAATTATGATTAACCAAATCGAATCAAATTTTGTTTTTATTTATTTTATAATAGTTCATTTTAGTTTTTTATGAATATTTTGTATTTAAAAATATAAAAATATTATATAAAAAGTATTGATTATTTTTAATAAATATTTATAAAAATGATTCAAACTTTATTAAATAATGTCCAAAATTCATAAAACAAAAGTGATTTTTATCGAAACAAATAAAATTTCATAATAAAAATTAATATGAAAAATCAAAGAAAATCAAAATATAATTCAAAAAAAAAGAAAAATCAAACTAAACAAAATCCAGCTCACCCTTGATACTAAGAATCTTAATTTTCTTTTTAATATTATAATACAAATTTTACTAGAATTTTTATAAACTAATCACGTGACTTAATTGTTTTTAATAAGTACTAAATATTGTATATATCAAAGTAGATATAGGAAATTAAAGTTTATTGGATAATTATTGTAGATAATTGTTATTAGAGCTATGAAGATAAGATTAATGTGTTGGTCAATGGAACTTATTCATTTGAGGTTGACTTGGTCAATGCAATAATTTCTAAAAACCCTCACATGCAAATATATTTTTTAAGTCCATGGGCTCCACGCACGTTTGGAATTTAGTCTCTTACTCTCGTTTTAATAATTTCTTTTCGAACAATCTTATTATAGATTATGATTAGATCTGCTCTTTTTGACACAATGTCTAAAATTACTCATAGTCCCTCTCCAACCCATAAATAGGAGGATAATGCGCTTCAGCGCACTCGAACCCACACCCTCCTGTATTAGCAACAATGCTTATACCAATCGAGCAAAAACTCAACCGGCTTCATTTCAAGAAATTTAGTTCATTTATTTTTCAAATTAAAAAATGTAAGTCTAATTGTTAACACTGTTGAAATTATTTCGTTAACTTTAAGCTCATTGTAACACCAAAATTTTAGTTACATAACTATCGAGTAAGTTTTTTTTTATTTCAAAATGCCACACCAACAAATTTATTAAAAAAATTAAAAGTGTTAAGAATTAGACTTAAATTTTAAATTTTAAAAAGTAGAAAGATTAAATTATTAATTTATGAAGATTACAAAGGCTAATAGCATAATTTAACCTTTAATTTTTTTAAATAAATCCACTTATTTTTATTTTTAAAAAATCACCCAAGTGATTCAAATATAAATTCTATTCATAATAACACTATGATTGCGATATAATAAATAAATGAAAACCATTTTTTGGTACAATAATTAGATTGAGAAAAATAAATAAATCAAAGATATCCCGAAAATGATTAAAAAATAGTTTTTAATTAGTGCTAGCTTAATTTTTTTTTACTTAATCATAACAAAAAAATTATTAGTAATAATTAATTTAAGTGTAGGTAAATGTAGTTGAAACTGTATTGAATTGATCGATTAAATTGATTTAATCAGAAATCGGTTAATATATCAATTCGTACAAATAGATTAGATCAGCAGTTGAATTGGTAAAATTAGCTTTTGGCTTTTAACTTTTTAATTTTTTAAAAATAATTTTTATGATTTGTAATTTTTTGTTTAATTATTGTTGAACCGAGAGTGGGGGCGAATCCAAGATTGTTTTAATGAGGTTTACGGGTAATTTTATATTGTATTAACTTATAATTTCATCACTTTTGAAAGCACTAAATAAAAATCTTTTCAATTTTAGGGAGAGCAAAGTGTAATTTTACCGCATGATAACTTTTAATTCTATCATTTATTAGTGCATTAAAAGATATATTTTTTTTCCATTTAACAGGAGCCAAGGCCCTTGGCTACCATCCTCTAGTTTCACTTATGTTGATTATCCAATCAATTCTCGATTCAACAGTAATTAATTTTATTAATTTAAAATTTTAATAATCAGATTGATGAGTGGATTGGTCATATTATCATTTTCAATCTGATCGGTTCGATAATGATTAAATAAATCATTAAACATAAAAATTAAAAAATATATTAAAAAACAAAATCAGTTCAACTGGCGAATTTTAGTTTTTAATCGATATTGAATGATTCGTTTAAAAATCAATTCAAATTTTATGTTCGAACTAATATAATAATCAATTCTCGATCTAACTAATCAATCGGATTAAACTAACACTATAAGTGATGACAACGTCAAATTTTGTTAATCTAAATAAACAGCTAATCCAAATTATTTTTTTATTCAAAGTTGTTAAGATAAGATAATGACAAGAATTTTAGTTGGATTTCTTAAAATAATTTTTTAATTAAAGTCCACTGGTTGATGGCACATTTGTAATAACAAGCTCCAACGGGGTTAATTAATAGCTAAACCACATCACGTCGTATGAAAAAAAAAGGAACATATAAATTTAATAAAAAATAGTATATTTATGTCATAATTTAAATATTTTACATATATTTACATAAATTTTAATAAATTAACTTTGGATATGTATGTATTTTAGAGTCAATATTTGAGATCCGTAATTATCTGATTTTTTGCTAAAAATATCATCTCGAAAGTTGACTGGCTAAAGTCTTACTAACTCAAAAGTGGACTTGGACTTTGAATAGCTAGTCTTTCTTGATTATAATTATTTAAGGATTAATATAATATTTAGTACTTGAATTTGATTTTAATACTCAACTTGATACTTGAGTTTTTTTGTCCTAATTTAATGTAATGTTTAAGATGAGATCTTATTATGGTGGAATTCTTTTTAAATTAACGACTCTGGTTAAAAAATAAAAATCAGAAGACTGTAGCTGATTGTTCAAGTCACGTCAGAAACTAGAAATTTGTACTAGTGACCTGAAACCTGTTAAATCAGTTATACAAAACGTTGCTTTTTTTTAGAAATCAAAAATTTCCCTTCTTTAGTGTTGAAACTGGTCAAATTAGTCGAAGGTAAACTTATATTTCTCAATCAAGTCTTACATGGCATGATCGATTGTGGGTTGATGTTTTTTCTCCAATTTTTCCAATCGTTGATTTAAAAGTATCTCATTGGATTTCATTATAATGAGATATTTAAATAGATGCCACTCAATTTAATACCTAATATTGGCTTTAATTTTCACTTCGATACCTGAGTATTTTTTTATCTCAATTAAGTACATATATTTTTTATAAGAGCATACATATCAAATATTTCCTGGACCACATGATACCATTTGATGTGGGTACCAAATTGAATATTGAAGTCAAACTTAAATACTAAAGATTATATTAACCCATAATTAAAATAAAACTTCTTAATCTTTCCAACGCTAAATCCAGCTTTGCTGACACTTTGGAAACACAACGCTTGTCAGTTGCAATATTCGCGCGTGATAGACACGCGCAACAGAGGCAAGGAAAGTTCAAGGTAAATACGAAATTGGCCTACCAACCACGTCCTGTACTTTCATTTGTTGGTATTTAATTTTTATTTAATTTTTTTATATTTTTTAACTTATTTTTTAAGTTATATTATAATTATTTTTGTCGAGGGAGATTCAACTTCTTCTAGAAGAACATAAAGAAGTGTCATTTTTTAAAGAGTCGATATCATTTAACATACTTAGTATTAAACCCGAAAAATTTATACTCGATTTTATTTTTAAATTTTATTTTTTAATTCTACGTAGAGCCCAAAATAGAAATAGATTTAGAGAGTGAAAGCAGATCTCCTTGGTGAGTGAAAGCGAAGGGAGGTAAGCAAAGCCATGTCCCCACTTGGCTAAATGGGAGAATTCCTTTTATGCCCTTCCAAAATCAAATTTAAGGTTTTTTAACCTTTTATTAAAAGGGAAAAATTGTATTTTTTTGTCCCTAAACAAAAATTCTTGAGCTTCACCCATGAGGAAGGTGATCTCGCTCTATAAATCTACTACTATCTTAAGTTATTGGTAAAACCATTTCGTGAAGCTGCTCTGACTTTTAATAAAGTTGGAAGACAAAACTCAAAATAAAATCGAATACAAACACCTTAATTCCAATACCAATCTTGTTAAAGGGTCAACCGACGTTCCAATATTCAGCACTTAACAGACTTCTCCCAAAACGAGTCGAATGTTATCTCAACCATTTTCTAATTATCATTTCATTTTAGTCCATTCTTTTCACACTCATGGGCGGCGAGTCCGTTTCTAATTGCGTCTTTGTATGGTGTTGACTGTAGACTTGGTAAGTCACAATTAAAGCAAATTAAAAGCAGTCTGACTACACGGGGCCCACAAATTTAATTAAAAATAATAATCTCGTCCTTAAATTCTCATATTTAATTAATTCTTTGTAGTTTTTAATAAATAATTTTTTTAATAATTATTAATTTAATTTATATTTATTAGCAATGAAATTTAAAATAAAAATTGAGACTCGTGCTATTTTTTTATTAATTTATAGGATTTAAAAAATTATATTATATAAATATTTCTTTGTATTTTTTAAATTAATAATATAATTTTATTTGTCGCGATTACAAAATTATATAAATAATAAAAAAATTATATTATATAAATTAATAATATAAATATTATATTATATAAATATTTCTTTGTATTTTTTAAAGTAATAATATAATTTTATTTGTCGTGATTACAAAAAAATAAAGTGCACATGATATTACCAACAATAACTAAATACGGAAGTAATTTGACTAAATAGAGATCTCAACATCTCATCGTTTAATTTAGGATTAATTGAAAATTTGATCCCTCAAATTATACTATTTTTTTCATTTAGGTACCTAAGTTTCTTTTGTTCAAAATATTGAACCTAATTTGTTGATTTTGTCTAATTTTACCCCAAAAATGTATGGCATCCTATAAAAATATGCCATGTGTCTCACTTTTATTGGCTAGTATACAACTTTCAACCAAAAACCTTTAGGTATGTAGGAAAGGGTTATAGTTTAAGGACTAATTTTGCATCTAAGCCTTTAATTTAAGCATTTTGTGCAATTTAGGTTCACATTCTAAAAAATCATGACAAGGAATTTGATGCCTTTTAAGTAAGATATCGGGTTTAAATTATGTGGATGGAAAAAAACAATGCTAATAGAGCTTCTTGTCACGTTTAGAAATTCGATCTAGCTCGACTTTAAATTTAACTAAGATTGAATGTGACTATCAAAGAGGATTTCATATAAAATATAAGAAATAAATTCAAATACGACATAGAAAAATGTAAAAGTTGAATAATATTTGTTGTTGTTGTTGAGATCAATTCATTTTTTAATTTATATTTTTCAGTTTTTATTTATTTTAATTTATTTTGTGCAAAAAAAGGGGCATAGATGTAAATTAATTTCCAAATATGTATGTTGGTCTACTCCCCATGTAGAAAGCCATTTAAGACCTTGCGATTTTTGTTGATTGAGAATTCGAGTATATTAAATACATTATCCTCTTATTTATGGGTTAGGAAGAGACTGTGTGTAATTCTAAACACTGTATTAAAAAGAACATAGATCAGAACCTATAATGAAATTATTTAAAAAAAAAACTTAAAAAAATCTCACAATTTCAAAATTTGGTACCTTTGAATTCAATGTTTGACTTACTATCAATGGTCATTTAAAAAACATTAAAATCATGTCATCAAAATCATATTATAAATTTGAAATACATAAATATTATTAATATAATTTATTATAATGATTTGCTTGGAATTTTGCATCTGTTATTATTTAACACTTGAATTATGTTCAATTAAAACCTTAAATGTGATCTAGATTTAAATCGTGCTAATTACGTTACTGTTGAAACTTTACTCTCCTATTGTAATTCATAAAAAAAAATTGTTCGATTAATATCAAGTGCATGAACCAAGCATAAAATGGAAAGTGTACGTGTACGGTGCAAACATGTGTTCAATGTGGGATCTATAAGTCAAAACCCATATCTGGGAACATTTTGACAGAAGCACTATGTAAAGCTCAAGTTTGTATAGGTTTAAAAAAAATTTAAATTTAGAAAATAAAATAAATTAAGACTTTTTAATGGTTTATGTTATAACAAAATACATGTATTTATCTTATATTGGGTAAAGGGTTATATATTTTTTAAGATACAATTATGTACATCAGCTGATAAAAGTATTATCGAAGTTATTTTATTAAAAGTCAGATTGTATTTTGTTCCCTTCACTTAAAAATAGGTAAATTAGTCTCTGCACATTAGATCAAATAGCAAGCTAGTCCTTTATGTTAAAAATTTCATCCATTTTTACTATTAAAAACTAGCGTGGCTGACGAAATAACCAAATAGTTACATTTGTACCTTATGTTGATGTACAATGACCATCTTTTAACAGTAGAGATGAATGTAATTTTTAAAATGAGTTAATGATCAATTTACTCTTTAATCGAACGTACAATTAGGGAGGGTAAAAAATGCAATCAAACTCTTAGATCAACGGCCACCATAGTACTTTTACCTGCGCCAGATTGAAAATAATAATAATAATAAAATTTTGAATAGAACTCATATATTGTGAGACTTAAACCAATTAAATACATTTAGAGAGAGAGAGAGAACTAGAGGTGTGTAAGGTCTAGATGACCCGTTCAACCCGACTTTTTTTGGACCGGTTAAATATTTTTATATTTTACGATCTAATTTAATTGTTTTAATTATATTTTAAAGAATGAAATGAGCTTTTTAGACTAGCCAAAGTGAGCTAGACTTAAGTCTAAAATTTTTCCGAAATCGAACTTTGGCCAAATCCGTGAATACTTGAAAAGAAAATCCAACACATAATATTTACCCAGGACGAGAAACCTAATAACATCTATTCTAAGAACTTCATCGTTTCCATTAAGCCGAAGCCTCACAAAGTTAATATCATTTATAATTTATTTATAAATATTTTAAAACAATATTAATTCCATGAATCTAAAAAGAATTTAAACTGAAACACTTTCGGTAATATTCCATTAAAATCCATTTATTCTCTTCAGATTAAATTAAAAAAGCTTTGAAGAAATAAAGTGAAACAAAATCTGGAAGGTTTTCTTTGCCGACGAAATCAATATTTCAAACGATAAACTATAAAATAAGTTATTTTTGTTTGCCTCGGATTACATTTTAGTTACTTATGTTTGAAATGTTACGTTTTCGTTTTGTTAGGAAGTGGTCACTCTACCGTTAAGCTCCGTTACCTCTCCGACGGCGATCCTACGTGGTAGTTCAAATGAGTTTTAAATGCCAACTTGGATGTTATATGTGGCAGTCCAAATTAAATTTATTTAATTAAAAACCTATTTTCATTCCGGCAACTGAATATCCAAGTTGGCTTTTAAAACTCATTTGGGCTGCCACGTAGGATTGCCATTAGGGAAGTAATGGAGTTTTACAATAGAGTGACCATTTCGTAACAAAACAATAACGTAAGTGACTAAAACGTAACATTTCAAACATAAGTTACTAAAATGTAATCTGAGGCAAATAAAAGTGACTATTTTTATAGTTTACCTTATTTTAAAATGTTTTTTTTTTATATTATATAATTTTTCTGTTAAAATATGCTCAAAGTTTTTCTATTCTCCTTTGTTTTTCAAAATTAAAAATTTAAATTTAATTATTATCATTAAATTTATTTTATTAAATTCAAGTTAATTACAATATATATATTTTTTACAACGCTAAGTAGCAATGGCGAATTTAAGGGGACAAACATGGAAAAATTATGATTCAACCCCCTATAAATGTTTAAAAAAAAACTATTTAATCACTTCAAAAAAGATGAAATAATAAAATTATATTTTGATCTCTAAAAAAATTATAATTTTGTCCCGCCCTTTAATTTATTTGATCTGCCCCTGACTACAAAGTGAGTATTCTTTCATTTTAAAATGTCATGCTAATAAATTTAATAGAAGAATTTTGTCGATATTAACAATTGGGTTTAAATTTTAAAATCTAAAAAAAAATAAACTAAATTTCTAAATATAAAAATAAGACTAAATTTCAAACTATACCAAAAATATAAAGATTTGGAGCCTAGTTTAACTATTTCCTCCCTTCTTTTAGCATATTCTTCACACTTTTCAGTCTTCCTCTTTCGTTGAAAATTAAAAAAAAAAGTTCCGAAAGTGTTGAAAACTTCGATATTTTCCCATTTACTTTCAACCTTATTGTGAGATCCAAAACAAAGTCATATATAAAAAAAATTAACCACGTGATGCACATATTTTCATTTTTTTAAGAAAAATTCATGGTAAAAATAATTAAAATACCATAAATATATGATATATATAATATAAAATACATAAATCTATTAGTATTTTCATTGAAAATTACAATTTTTGTATTTAAATTTAAAAATTTATATAAAAAAGATTGATTGAATTTGATAGTTTGAATTAACCCAACGTCAATTCAATTAATTAATTATGGAAAAATATTTATATTTTTTTATTTTTCTAAATAAAATTAAAATTAACTTTAAAAATAATTTTTAATCATCTATAGATTCTAACATCAATAAGTTTTTTTTTTAAATATTTAATAGCTTTTTAGTTTTACCCAAGACATGTCTATATTATTTGATTTACTAATAAAATATAAAATATAAATTTTTTAATAATTTTATTATTGGTTCTGATTATATCTGTTATTTTTGACATAATGTAAACTACTCATAGCCTCTCTCCAACCTATAAATAAAAGGATAATGCGTTTTTGCATACTCGAACCCACGCCCTCCTGCATTAGCAACAATACTCACGCCGATCGAATTAAGTCTGGGTCGATAAATATAAAATATTTTCATTAATGAATTAATCTAAGAATTTTTTTAAACATTTGTTTTTTATTAATATTTGAAAGATAGTGAGATCACATTAACCTTAATATCGTAAGTGACGACGTCACTAAATAATTAAAAACTATATTTCAAGAAATATAAAAAAATTATATTACAAAAAGTCCAAATCTAAACCCTAAATTTTGTTTAAAATATAAAACAGTGACTTCAGTTTTTTTTCTGAGATTCACAAATTTTTAATGTAATATTTTTAGTAAAAATTATATATTTTCATACTTTAATTTAATTTTTTTAATGTTTAATTGGAAGCTTTGGATTGATTTTAAGAAGCTTCATAATTAATAATTACCTTAGATGAATCCCAAAATTTTTTAAAAAAATTCACATATATTATAATGTTTTTAATCAACAAAATATATAATTAAATAAAATCACAATTAATACTAAATTTATTTTATTAAAAAAATATGAAAATTCAAACATAATAATATTGATAATTTCAAATCAATCCTAAAATTTGAATTAAATAATAAAAATTAACAATGTTTTTTTTAATCAAAATGTATAAATTTTGTCAAACGTTTGAATCACACTGGACGAAAAATATAATTATCACATTAAAAATTTTTGAAGTACTTGAGTTTGGTTTCGATATTGAATTTGATATTTGAGTTCAACTTCAGTTTTCAAATCGGGTTACCTAGACCAAACGATACAATGAATATCTGACACATATACTCTAGTAAAACAACATAAGTATTTAATTAGGAAAAAGAAAAGCTCAAGTAACGAATTGAACATTGAAACTAAATTCGGGTAGTTATTTGGAAAAAAAAAACTCAAGTATCCATTTAAAATAAAACTTAGGTACTAAAGTGAATATTTAAGACAAAATCCGATACCAAAAATCTATTAACCCTTCTTTTTTTGGTCGGTTTCTCTAACTACTCTAAGCGAGTTACAAAAGAAACCCAGTTTCAACAATAGCGCGTGAACCACGCACTTCACTGAAAAACAAAACCCAGTTGGATACGAAAAATTGACAGGTGTGTTTCCCTGTTATTTCTCTAAATCTTCACCTTATATATATATACACACACACACACATATAGTCTTTGCTCATTTCCTTCTTTCATCCCAAAAGATCAGAGGCTTTTTTTTTTTTTCTTTTTGCTGAAAATCTAAGGCTTTATTTTAAAACCGTTTCTTCTTTTTCTAAGTGAAGTAGATTTCAAAACCAGCAAAAACAATGGAAATAATCGAAACCCAAACAGCTGTTTCGAATTTCGATCCGTTTTACAACATGTCTTCTTCCTCGGAGAATAATGGTGGTGGATTTGAAATGTCGTCGTTGATCGACGGTCGAGATTATTCAGGCGAGAATCACGCGCACGGTGGTGGTGACGGTGGGGTTTTTCGCCACTCGAACGCGGCGGCTGTTAAGGTTCAGAAAGTGTATAGGAGTTACCGGACACGGCGTAGGTTAGCAGATTCCGCTGTTGTAGCTGAAGAACTCTGGTAAATTCACAGAATCTTTGTCTCTCACATTGTCTTTTTTCTTTTAAATAATAAAAAACAATATTATTTAAATATTTATATTTATTGGGTAGTAATTATTATTATTAAATTTTCAGGTGGCAGGTTTTAGATTATGCAAGGCTTAACCACAGCACAATTTCGTTTTTTGATAATTTAAAACCTGAAACTGCTGCTTCAAGGTGGAATCGTGTTCTTTTAAATGCTTCTAAGGTAATTTTTTGGATAAATTGCACCAAAACCACTAAACAATTACTAAGTTTGCGTTTTAGTCACCCATATGGATGATTAATAGTTTACTTTAAAAAAAATATTTTAAAAATTTAGAAGTTGGGCTTTGGCGGCGGTTCTTGATTTATTTGTATTATTCCTTTGCATAAATAATAAAAAAATGTTTTCTTTTTCAGATCGGGAAGGGTTTGTCGGAAGATGCCAAAGCACAAAAATTGGCTTTTCAACATTGGATTGAAGCTGTAATTTCTCTTAATTAAATCAGAAAAAAATTTAAAATTTCTTTTTAAACGAAAATTTATTTATTTATTCTTGAACTGTAGATTGATCCACGCCATCGTTACGGGCATAATTTGCATATTTACTATGATGAGTGGTGTAAAGCTGATGCTGGTCAACCATTTTTCTACTGGTAAGATTTAAATTCAATGTGAGAATCCGGTGTTACTCGGACTCGGACTTGGACTTGGGTGTGAGTATCGGATTAGGGCAGGGGCGAAGTTAAAATTTTTTTATTGGGGTTGGAGTTTAGTTATGGATTTATATCAGAGTTAAAATATAATTTTACCATTGTATTAGCTTGTATCTTTATAGTTTTTTAAAGGATTAAATTAAATTTTAATCATTTTTGGAGTTAAATTGTAATTTTATCATGTATTAATTTATAATTTTGTAGATTTTAGAGGATCAAAAGTGCGATTTTTCTATTTTAAGAGGCCGGGTCCGTTTAGGGTATGTGTTCGGGATTGGTTTGCTTAAGGGGTTATGTCCAAATATGTGCAAAATGGAATAGGAGAGCTACAGAGGTGAAGCTGGAAATTTTACTTAGAGGGGATGAGATAAAATTATAAATTTTTGGCGGGTCTAAAATTAAAAAGGAATAAATTGCATTATTAATATAATTGTAGGGACCAAAAATGAAAATTGTTCATTCAGTTAAGAACTAAAGAGCTTCTGATGTGAACTCGAAATGACATCAAAGGGAGGAAAAGGTTGCTTAAGCAATTAATTGTTCATGGAGATTTATGTCCAACTATGTGTAGAGTTTGGTCATCGGACATTGGAATTTTGGGAACAATGAAGAGTCGGAATAATATAGCTATGAACTTGAAATATCTCGATCGAGCTCTCATGGAGTTTTTGATTTGTATTGTTTCACAGGTTGGATTTAGGAGATGGCAAAGATATTAATCTTAACGAGTGCCCAAGATCGAAGCTTCGACAACAATGCATCAAGTATCTCGGACCCGTAAGTGCCTTGATATCGTTCGGTTCGATATAGATTTGAATTTCTAACATAAGATGTATGAAACTATTAATTCAAGTTGTTGCGAAATCCTGATGTGTCTTTCGTGTTTTGGGTACGGGGAACAGCAAGAGAGGGTAAATTATGAGTACATTGTTGTTGAAGGAAAGATGATCCATAAACAAACCAGAAACGTACTCGATACAATCGAAGGATTGAAAGAAGGGAAATGGATATTCGTTATGAGCACCTCGAAGAAATTGTACGCCGGCAAGGTAAGCATTTAAATACGAACGGAAACTGTTTGTCTTGTTTCGTAGAAGACATCGTGAAACTTAAACCCGGGTTTTTGTTGTACCTTGCAGAAGAAGAAAGGAATGTTTCATCATTCGAGTTTCTTAGCCGGAGGAGCGACGTTAGCCGCTGGTAGGCTGGTGGTTGAACACGGAGATCTTAAGGTATTGATTCGTAATGTTGATAATGATTTTTGATTCGGTATTGTGTTCGTTTGAATGACTCGATAGTTCTTCAAAATCTTTCAGTCCATTTCTGCGTATAGCGGACATTATCGGCCGACAGATGATAGTCTTGACAGTTTTCTATCGTTTCTTAAAGAGAACGGAGTGAACCTCAATGAAGTTGAGGTAACCTTTCAGCCTACCTATTTTCCCCGAACCAGAATTTTGATGTTTCCATGTGTCGTTGGGTGTTGTTTCTTATATGACGTTTTGTTTCATGTTTAGATACGCCGTGCGACCGATGATTCCGATAGTTACGATTATGGAAAATCCACTGGTGTTGGGACACTGGCCGAGCATTCTCTAAGCTCAGTGCCATCCGAACTCGAAACTGATAACACGGAGAACAATTTGTCATCACAATCACCCGAAACCAATCAAACCAAGACCACAAACACTTACACGAGGTCTTTATCCGGCGGTCTTCAAAGCCCGAGAACCGAGGTGCCTGAAAGAGCCATATTGCAAAGGATCAACTCCAAGAAGGCAGCTAAATCGTACCAATTAGGACATCAACTGTCCCGCAAATGGTCAACTGGAGCTGGGCCGAGGATCGGGTGCGTAGCTGACTACCCCGTAGAATTGAGACAGCAAGCATTAGAGTTCGTCAACCTATCTCCGAGGACTCCTCCCGCCCTTTCACCGTTCTTGTCTCCGAGAACACCACGGACCCCTACTACACCTTCGGCATGCCGGAGTCCCGGCGGGCTTGCATCAGCTGCGTCTCAGCCGACATCAAATTTCACAAATGCTGATGGAATTTCGGGGATCTGATTGGAATATACCATTAGTTATTATATTTTGGGTACTAATATAACTAATCTGCTTTAATATTTCTAGCATTATCGTTTAATGTTTTTAGCAATAGAATGCCCTTTTTGATGAACCAATCTAAAATTTCATTTGGAGTAGATTTGGATATTGGATGGGTGGGATTGATTTTTGATCCGGTCAATTTATATCTATTCAATTTGGGTTTTAAAATTTGGATTTTAGATTCAAATCATTTAGGTTTGAGTCTTAAGTTTTTTGAGTACTATCGGTCGGACTGGTTGGATTGAGAATCGATCGATGTATGATCCGGAATAATTTTATGACGACACAATTTTAACGAAATAAAACTATTTTGATCATTGAATAAAGACTAATTTGTCTACCTTTTTTGGTAGAGAGACCAAAATATAATACAAATTACATGAAAGATATCGGTAAAAATACCATAGAGGCTAATGTATCGAGAGTCAGATTACATTTTGTTTCCTATTCTCAAAAGACAGATAAATTAGTCATTGTACGTCAGATTAAAGAGCAAACTAGTCTTTCTATTAAAAATTTCACCTATTTCTAGCGTACAAATAGATAAAAATTTTAACAGAAATAATCAATTTGCTCTTTGATCTAAAAACTAATTTACCTTTTTTCCAAGTAAAAGTGACAAATTATAATCTATATCCTACTATAAATACCTCCATGATACTTTCACTAAAGATATCTTATACTAATATTATATTCTAGGAAAAAAAGTACTAACTTAGAGTTGGCCATTGCCGCTTTCCTTGAACTCCAGTACGAATTCAAGAAAAATATGAAAAGTTAGATTTTTAAGTTATCACGATTTTAATTTTTATTAGGTGTGATCAATCACTTAAAAATCACATTTTAAAAGACAATTTTAAATTATATTTGTAAAAAAAACAAATTTAAGTTCGAGATTCAATTATGCATAGAGAAGATTATAGCACTTCCACCATGTCCAAAATTAGTACATATTATCTGTGTTGTCCAAAGTCTCGAAAATTTAAGATTCAAAATTTAGTATTTAATTATGATCCCAATTGTATTTACATGAATGGAAAATAATTTTTAGTCAATTTTTTAAATAAAAAAACATAAATCTTTATATTTTAAATTTTATTTCACTCGATTTTGAGGACATTCCATTTTTATAATGGATGAAACTTTTGTTTTGCAAGGAGAATGAATCATGGATCATATTAATTTAGCACGAATAAGACATTGTGACACATGGACTAACAAAATAGCATTGAAGCATTAACATTACAACACTTATGATCAATTTAGACACCATCTTTAGGAACATAAAAAATATATAAGAAACGATGAGGACTAAAAAGGAAATTTCACCAAAATGATGATTCTATATATTCTTCCCAAGTACATATCATGGTCATAACCTGCACATATCTGGATTGATCTTACAGTTCCTCGTAGCAAGCATGTTATAATCAATCCGAGCTTGACCCGGACATAATAAGCTTATAACAAGTACAAAATATGTTGTCGGAAAAGCAAAATTCACCATGTATCCACCACATAAACCAATTAAGTCTAAAATTCTTAAATACACATCATAATTCAAAAGCACTAACAGGAAGAATCATCAAAATCCTCAAATATCTTCTTTTTTATTATGACAGCAGAACTTTAATGATTTCGTGCCGAAAATTTTGTAACAAATGCAATAAATTATAGCTAATGAAGTCTAAGCAACCATAGAAGGTGCAGCAACAACTTTACCTGATTTCATCGAGCAAAAGAGATTCAAAACATCGGGATTGTTGCGAACGAAACTTGGGCACTTCAATAACAAATCCTGTGCTTCATTTTGCCTCGAAGCTTTGAAAAAAGCTTCAAAAACACGAAGAACAACCGACATAGATGGAAACCTTTGTGAAGTCATAGACTTGAGAAAAGCAATAGCATCATCGCTACTACCGGACCTCCTTGAAACATACTCGATAAAAGGATCGATAAAGGGGGGAAAACCGTCGTTTTTCATCAAATCGAAGAGACTCAATGCATCTTTAAATCCATCTTGAGCTAATAACTTCCTTATCAATTCCTTGTAAGTATCATGCCATGGCTTTAACTGATTCTCACTAACATACTTGTGTAAAAGCTTACAAGCATCCTTTGCTCTTTTCCTACTGCAATACGAATATACCAACCAGTTAAAAGCATAGCTGGCATGGGAAACCCCATTTTTTTCAACCATGTTTTCGAAATAAGTTGATGCTGTTTCGATATCACCGGCAGCACAACATCCTTCGATTAAAGCCGCCCATGCTTTGTGATCTAAATTGGTATTTGATGCTATAAACTCAGAAGCTTCGTCTTTCTTACCAGCACTAGCAAGTCTAAAAGTAATTTTCGACTGTAAATTACCACTGGTTATAAACCCATTCTCCTGCATTACTTTTAGAACCTTGTTGTATTCCCTGAGTCTACCAACACTCGTCAAAGATTTAAGAACCGAATCAACCATGGAATCTGTCAAGACATTCCCATTCTCAACAAAAGTCTTCACGACTCTTGAAAACAGACGCATGTCTAATTGTTTAGACACCACTAATTTCTTCAGCAAAAAGGTACAAGAGCTCGTAGAAGGCTTATTGGAACCGGCCATTGCGAACTCATACAAGTCTACAGCTTCTTTAATCATTTTCTTCTTACAAAAGTGCTCGAAAACCTTTATATAAGTCTCCATTTCCATTTCATACCCAAGGCTTCTCATTTCATCAACAACTTTCCAAAATCGATCAATGCAATCTTCCCTCCCTAAAGTTCTAGCCATAGCATTATAACTCTGTCCGTCGTGCTTCACCAAACCGCGTTCCTCGATCCATCGGAAAAATATCAATGATTTTGCTGGCTCAGAAGCAAGATATTCCAATACCATTTTCACCAAATCATTTGAAAACGTAACATTCAGATTGAGTAACCGGTTTTCAACATCATCACCCCATAACTCGCTCTTAATAATCTTACACACCCTGGAACAAACCTTTTCGATTGAATTATCGACAGATCCCGAAGCAAAAACCCCTTTTAATCTCTCCAAATCACTCTCCAGTCCCTCTTTCTCAAACTTCAAAGCAACTCTATCACGAACGGCACCAGAGATACCATACCCTTTCTTCTTCATAACATCAACCAAACCCCAAAATTCCTCAATCAACCCATTGACACCCAAAATACCTAACATCCGGTTATACGATTTGGAACTAAGCTTTTCCCCATTAGTCTCCAAAACCCAATCAAAAAACCTAATTGCTACATCAGGGCTAGACTCAACATTCTTCAACACTTTCAAAACCATTTCATGGCTAAAAACAACACTATTCAACTCCAATTCTCTCTTTATATCATCCTTACCACTGAACTTAGTAAAAATATCAGTGACACTACTTACCAAAGCATGATCTGGGTCTTTTTGTGCCTCGGATGAGAAACTATTAGATTGATTGTTGTAATTTAAAATGGATAATCCTTTCATAAGATTGAAGGGGCTTGTGAAATGGGAACGAGAAGCAATGTTGTTGAAGGAGTGAACAATAGGAGGTGAGGGAATGAGTACCTGAGATACGGCGGAAATACGGAGTGGAGATCGACGAGGGTAATTTCGGAAAAGAAGAAATCTCCATGGATGTCTCACCTTCATCACCATTTTCTGATTTGGGATTCTTTCTGTTTGTGTTATTGGGTCCAAGATTAGGGTTTTTGCAAACTGAGAACAAATAGCGAAGGAAGACGGCGGAACACCAGGGTTTTAGGTTTCTACCGGGTAGTTTTTTTTTAATTTATGGCGTAACTTTAAATTTAGCCCCTAATATTTATATTTTTTTATCAATTTGAACCTCATTCTATTTTTAAGCTAAATTTGAATTTGAACCTCATTCTATTTTTAAGCTAAATTTGACCACGGCCTTTAAAATATAATCAAATTTGATTATCAATCTTTTAAAAAGAATTAAATTATTATTATTTTTTAAAAATTCAGATTAAAACGATAACTTTTAAATATGACAATTTGCATGGCAATCCACATGTACATCTTTTTTTTTTTGAATTTTTATAATTTTTTCAATATATATTTTAAAATTTTAGAAATTTTTTAATTTTATAAATTTTAAATCATTTATTGAGGTGACATATAAAACGATCAGTAGCATCTTAGCATGAATCATACTTGGACTTAGTTAGCATTTTTGTTAAAAAATTATAATTTTTCTTAAAGGCTGAAGATCGAATTTAACTTTAAAAAATAATGATTAAATTGATAAAAAAATGTAAAGGTTTCTATTGGATTTGTTAAAATGATTTCGTCCATATAATTTCACAACTATGCTTGTTTAGAGTCACGATGACTTCAGATCATTTTTATCTTTTTAAGAATAAAAAAAAAACATTTTGATTTTTAGATATACAAAGTTGGATGATTTCAAGTTACCGTTTGATTTTTTTTCTTTTATCGAATTTGAGTAAAATTGATTTCATTTCTATTAAAATTCAAACTAGACGAGTTTAATAAGAACTGAGTTCTTTATTTTCGTTTTTTTTTTTGGAATGGTTACTTTTTTCGATTAACAAATACACATTTTATATAAGGGGCAAAAATAGTAGGGTGTCGTCTAAAGATGGAATTTGAGACTCATGTCAAATGAAAACAAAGATTGAATTTATAATGTAAGCAACTAAAAAGTAAATATTTTATAGTGTTCGCCTTATTTTTCACTACTAAAGTTGAAATCATCATTTTTATTTGAAATATTGCCATGAGCTTTGAAAATGAATTATAAAATGCAAATGAAAATTACCCAAAAAAAAATTACTTCCAAAAATTCTTTTAAACTAGAAAATATTCTAATTTATTGATCCTAAAGGAAAGTAGTTTATGTTTAATACATATTACAAACATACATGTTTGTATACACATCAAACTATGACATGCTTATAATATCTAGAAAAAATATTATGTAAATGCATATTTATAAAAAAATAAAAAAAAATAAAATTTTAATTAAAATGGTAAAATTAATATTTCGAAGATCATGGTACCCTATATTGAAGTTCTACCATGAATGGATTTACATTGATTTATATAGATTTTTGTATTTCCCAATTAAATTGATCTCTAATAGATCAATGGCATCATCTCAATTAAAAACTTAAATATAGTATAAGATATATACACGTTTCTTAAAGTAGAGTTTTCTTCGATACAATATGAATAAAAGCGAATAGCTGCACTTGAACTGACCTAACTTTCTCAGGTCCATTGTTATTATTTTTTGTTCAAAACCAAGATATCTATTATAGGTAGTAGTAACTAATTCACTCGTTCGGAGTATTTTTTTGAAGAGGTAAACAAAAATAGACATAAAATATGTTTCATTCACATGAGCGGAGATTGAACCTCTGATAACATAGCTGAAAGAATAGATGAACAATTACCACATTATATTTCATGGTCAGTACATTAATATTATTGTACCTTAGGTTCTTGCAACATATGAAAACAAACATTTTTCTAAAAATTTAGTGGGATTTAATCTGCCTTTTGAGTCATGTAAGGGTGGAACATTTTGTTAAGAACAATTAAGGCTGATAGGGGCTAGAATCCTCTAAAATTTAAAATTAGTAAAAGTAAAATTATATTTTGGTTTCCCTAAAAATATAAAAATTTGATTTAATTTTTTAAAAATTATAAATATATAAACTATTAAAATAATAAAATTACATTTTTGCTATCGTAAAAATTACAATTTAATTTCGTCCCCTAAATTTGTTTTCTAATTTTGCCCTTGAGAACAATACAAGTTGTTTACTTCAATATGAGAAGACATTATTGTATACTTGATCATTGAATAGCATATAAAGTTTGGATGCTCAAAATATAATCGAGTTTGACAAAGAAACTTATCTCTAGTAAAACAAAGGCCAAAAATAACATCCAGAATCATGCCTGTGGTACGGATTCATATCCGATGCTTAGATCTAAAATCATATAACATAATTGTGAATGACTTTTTGCTAGGTCAAGTATTGTGATTGAGGAAAGAAATTGTAATTATAAAGTGATTTATAAATGAATAATATATCAACACATCTCTGACATCGAGCATGAATGTGTATCTGATGTTCAAACTCAAATTCAAATAATATAGTTGAAAATGATTACTAGGTAAAGAAAAAACTAAGCCAATTGCATGGGGAAAGAAAATAATTATAATTTGATTTATGATAAAATACACCTACGGTCATTGAACTATTAATAAGTATACATTTTAGAAGAAAATGAAAAAGAAAACTTTTAATTGGTGTCGGCGGTGTAAACAGAGAAAGCGATATAGTGACGATTTTAACAGTTTAGTAACTTAAATAAAAACTTTCAAATAGTACAATGATCATTTTATAACATTTTAAAGTTAAATGATTAAAAGATAGACTTTGTTGTCAACTTGAATTAACTTATGATATACTGATGGAGTGTTATTTTTGTTAAGTCGTGAACCATTACTGGAATCTTCATTTTTCTAAAGAATAAGTTTAAATCCTCATCTTATCAAAAATTATAAAAATACGAAATATTCTAAATGCAAAACACAATACAAACACACGATTTCATACCAAAAAACCATATAGTCTAAGAGAAAAGTAAATATAAAACGCTCAAATGCAAGAAAGCTCAATTCTAATGGTGACTTACCAAAGATTTTACTGCAAAACATGAGAGCTCAGCAGCCACCTTTGATTTCCAAAACCCTTTTTTTTTCTTTTTCAGTTTCGTCCAAAATTCCTCGAGTGACAAAAGTAGGAACACAGATCCTTCTGCAACAGATTGTTAGCAAATCCCGCTTCAAAACCAAGTTCCTTAACCTGGTTGAGTGTCGCTGCCCATTTTTTCAATGTGTCCCAGTTTAATTCCTTAATTGATACCCTTCCATCTCTTTGATTGCCGCACAAACCAGAACTTGAATACTGTAATGGCAAAAATCGGTAGCTTTTCCACAAACATTTCCAATTCGGGTCACAATCGGTTTGAGGTAGTCAAACCATCCTCACAAAAGATCCCATAAGAATGTCAGTTTCCTTCGGCTACTTAATTTTATAAGCTAAACCCTATAGTGTATTTATAAGACTATTACTTGTCCACCAAGAAACATTTTTCATTAAGATTTTTACTTATTAATAATACCTATTTCATTAACGAACATAATCATCTTGCAATATCCATCATCTATGATTATTTAGTAGACCCATGAATTTGTTGACTACGTGTTAGTAATGACATCACATTAAATCTCACCTAATACATATGTTAAGTTTCTTTGCTAATTTTCCATGAATCTTCTTGTTTCAAATTTACAGAGAGGTAGTTAAAATCTAAAGCTTTCCGTGATGGAAGTTGGCCTTATTTTAAATTCCATCTCAATTCCTTCGTTTCTTCAGTTTTACTCTTCAACACCTAATCCTTCTCTCTCTTTTCTTCACTGCAATAGAAGTATGTATGGTTGAATTTACTGATTCAGTATCATATCTTGTTTTGATTTTGCATAATTTATTTACTTTGAATCAATATCCTTCAATATGGTTTTGTTTTGCTGATTTGAATGATGATTTTGATACCGCTAACATGCAAATCGTTTATGTTTTGCTTTAATCTAAATTTCTCTGATTCATGCCAAGATGAGCATCACTAGCACTTCATCCCATGAAGCTATCTCTGAAGGACAAGTGAACTACTCGAATCAAGAGAGCGAATGGTTGCTTCATCGTAACCAGATGAATGACTCGATGCGGAGTATAGGCATTAAAAGAGGCTTGGAAGCTAGAGAAGAAGGCACAGAGGAACAATGCAACTTCCATCAATCACTAGAGCCGAAAAATAAAAAATTAACCCTCAGAAGAACTTGGAGAGAGAGATGAGAAGCAAATAAACAAGATAATGATAGATCGGCTTAACAGACAGAAAGAGCTGTTAAATTCTCCTCATTGAATTTAATAATTATTGTTATTTATTTATTTTTATATATTGAAGGCAAAAATGTCACTAGCAACTACCAGCACGGATTGGACTCTACATTATAAGTTATGCTTCTTTTAAGCTAGTTTATTATTGAAAAGTACTGTAATAAAATGTTTTACAAAAGTTTTTTTTAAAAAATTGAATAGTGTTTATCATTTTTGTTAATAATTGTTTTTAGAAATATAAAACATTCATTTTAAAGGTGATTTTGTAAAATATAAGATTCAACGAGGCGATAAAAAAAATAATTCTCATTTAAAAGAAATTTGTCAAAAATCAAAAGCTAAAAATTTTTCAAAAATCAAAAGCTAAAAATTTTCACTTTGTGGCTTGTTTACCTTTTTTTAGTTTGAAATCATGGGGTTGAGAAGTGTTTTCAATTTCAATAGTAAACAAAATAACTAAAATCTGAGAATGATTTTTAATAGATGATTCCTAAAATCATTGTATCTACAATGTAAATATGATTGTTTCTTTTAACACCTATTGTGAGCTGAATCGTAAAGGATTTTGCAAAAGTTGGGTTTCGCCATAGTCTGGCTCCAGTTCTGTTTTGTGCCGCAATAAAAGAGATAGAAGATTTTCTTCCTTAACAAATCATCCGCAAATCCCACCTGAAAACCAAATTCTTTGACCTTTTTAAGTGTTACCCCCCACTTCTTCAACGTATCCAAGTCCAAATCGTAAAAGAGATGGAAGATTTTCCAGCTAAGAAATTGGACTTGGATACGTTGAAGAAGTGGGGGGCAACACTTAAAAAGGCCGAGGAAGTTGGTTTTCAGGTGGGATTTGCGGATGATTTGTTAAGAAAGAAAATCTTCCATCTCTTTTACTACAGCACAAAACAGAACTGGAGCCAGACTATGGCGAAACCCAACTTTTGCAAAATCTTTTACGATTCAGCTCGCAATAGGTTGAAGGTAGCTTGGAATTTCCCCCAACAAAGTTTCTTCAACTCTTCAGGTAAACCTTAGAAATCTTCTGGCTCCACTTGCTTGTTGCCTTGTACATAAACTTGGTTTTTCAAATCATTAAAAGTAGAGGTAGAGGTGGGGACCTTGCAGAACGACCATTACCAAGATCTGGAGAAAAATGAAACAATAAACAAAGAAAATCATAAATGATGAGAATGGTATGTATATGATTATACATATGTATTTGTTGAGATTTAATGTGATGTACTTAAAAAGACAAATTCATTACCAACACGTCTTCGACAAATTAATGGATCTAATAAATAATCATCGAATTTTTTTTACTGATTTCGCCCTTGAGAACAATACAAGTTGTTTACTTCAATATGAGAAGACATTATTGTATACCCGATCATTGAATAGCATATAAAGTTTTGATGCTCATAATATAATCAAGTTGGACAAAAAACCTTGTCTCTAGTAAAACAAATGGCGGAAATAACATTCAGAACCATGCTTGTGTTACGGATTCGTATTCGATACTTAGATCTAAAATCATATAACATAATTGTAAATGACTTTTTGCTAGGTCAAGTATTGTGATTGAGGAAAGAAATTGTAATTATAAATGAATAAAGCGATATAGTGACGATTTTAATAATCTAGTGACTTAAATGAAAACTTTCAAATAGTTCAATGATAATTTTATAACATTTTAAAGTTAAATAATTAAAAGACAGACTTAATAATAAAAAATGTTGTTACGTTAATTAATATGAATGATAAGAAATATGCATACCATATATATTATTAGCAGTGAAGATTGCTTCAAAGCTCCTTGCTTTGTTGAAGTCCTGAAAAGCCAAGCTTAAAAGCCAAGCCAAGCCAAGCTTAAGATTTTAAACGTGTTATAACTCCATACAATATGGAGTGACACCAGCAACCAATTCGAAGAATTTTCAGGAGGGAGGGTTCTCAGTTGGAAACCTTGAATTTACTGTAATGCAATGTTCATCATCGAATAATTCAAGGTTTCTAATTGAGAACTCCATCTTGAAAATTCATCGAATTGGTTGTTGGTGTCACTCCATGTTGTGTCAATAGAATGTTAGCAGTGTTCATCATCGAGGCATGGATCTGTGAAATTTAGATTAGATCACAAAAAAATACAAACAGTTTGCAGATTAACGGGAAATCAGCAAAACAAAACCATATCGGCTCAAGTAAAGAAATTATGCAAAATCAAAGCAAGATATGATATTGAATTGGTGAAGTCAACTGTACATTCTTCCATTGCAGTGAAGAAAAGAGAGCATGTATTGCAATATATTAAGCAAGATATGATATTAAGTTCAAGAATGACATGAGACATTATGCAAAATCAGATATGGAATTAGTGCATGCCAAGCAATGGCCAGTGCGACAGGATGTGGAAGAAATTAGGCAAGACTGCAAAGAAATAGCTAAAAAAATATGGTTTAAAAACACCTGGGCCGAAGCAAAGATTGCTCGAAGTAGCAAGCAAGTTGGAGATCAACGGGAAATCAGCAAAACAAAACCATATCAGCTCAAGTAAAGAAATTATGCAAAATCAAAGCAAGATATGGTATTGAATTAGTAAATTCAACTGTACATTCTTCCATTGCAGTGAGAAAAGAGAGAGCATATAATGCAATGTATTAAGCAAGATATGATATTAAGTTCAAGAATGATATGAGACATTAAGTTTAAGAAAAAGAAAAGAAAACTTTAAAGATACATGAACCCATATTGCTAAGTCTAAAAACACAACTATAGTGAAAAAGAAATTATGATTATAATGTGACTTAAAAATAATGTAGCAATATCAAATATGGCCTTCCAAATTCTTCTAAATGCATTAAAAAATTCAGAAAAATTGAACATGTATATGTTAGGCATAATTTTTTATATTTGATATTCAAGTAAAATAGTTAAACCTCTAAAAATAAATCTAGTGCATCAGAAAAGAAGAGAGAATTATTACAAGTAATAATTTTTTTTATGTACTGTCGATATATAAATTTAATGTACTATCAGTAAATAATAAATACATCATCATTACATTAAATAAAAAAATTAGTTCTCACTTGGGATCTCTTCCTCTTGATAGATGCGATTGATTGCTGGTGGCATACCATCATTCAGGAGGTTGTCAATGTCCTGTAAAACATCGGAGGATGGCGAGTTAACGAGTTAACGAAGCTCATCTTGGCACGGATCTAAGAAATTTTGGATCAGATCAAATCATTGAAACCAAAAAAACAGAAAAACGCAAACGATTTGCAGGTGAAAGGCATCAAAATCTTCTTACAAATCAGCAAAACAAAACCATATGGAATGATATTAACTCAAAGTAAAGAAATGATGCAGAATCAAAACACGATATGATACTGAATCAGTAAATTCAACCATACGTACTTCTAATGCAGTGAAGAAAAAAGAGAGAAGGGTCAGGTGTCGAAGAGTAAAACTGAAGAAACGAAGGAATTGAGATGGAATTTAAATAAGGCCAACTTCCATCACGGAAAGCTTTAGATTTTAACTACCTCTCTGTAATTTAAAAAAGCAATGTTGTTGACGGAGTGAACAATAGGAGGTGAGGGAATGAGTACCTGAGATATGGCGGAAATACGGAGTGGAGATCGACGAGGGTAATTTCGGAAAAGAAGAAATCTCCATGGATGTCTCACCTTCATCACCATTTTCTGATTTGGGATTCTTTCTGTTTTTGTTATTGGGTCCAAGATTAGGGTTTTTGCAAACAGAGAACAAATAGCGAAGGAAGACGGCGGAATACCAGGGTTTTAGGTTCGTACCGGGTAGTTTTTTTATTTATTTATGGTGTAATGTTAAATTTAGTCCCAATATTTATATTTTTTATCAATTTACACCTCATTCTATTTTTAAGCTAAATTTGGCCATAGCCTTTAAAATACAGTCCAATTTGATTATCAACCTTTCAAAACAAGTTAAATTGTTATTTTTTAAACAAAATACGAATTAAAACGATAAATTTTTAAACATGACAACTTACATGGCAACCTACATGTACTTTGCTGTTTTTTTTTAAATTTTTATGATTTTTCAATATATATTTTAAATTTTTAAATTTTTTTTAATTTTATAAATTTTAAATCATTTGTTGAGATGACATATAAATCAAACAGTACCATGTTAGCATTGAATCATACGTGTTTAAATTGGGAGAGAAACAACAACGTGTTTAAAAAGTCCTTTTACAATATGTGTTTTTTTTAACAACTTAACACATTAGTTTTTTTTTTGTTAGATAGATAGATTTTAGTATTTTGCCTTTGAATTTCGGGTTTAATTCTTTTTTATTCAGATCTTTATTTTTTATTTAATGTTGTTTTAATTTTTTTAAAATTTTAATTAATAATTAATTTTTTTAAATAATAAATTTGGGGAAAACAGCCTAAATCCCTAATTAACTTTTAAAAAGGGCTTTTCTTTCCTAATTTACCCGTAATATATATAAAGTGAATAACAATAGGGTAAACTTACTAATAATTACAAAATAGTCACTAAATCATTTGAATGTTTTCATTTAAGTCACTAAACTATTCAAAAGTTGTATTTAAGTTACTAGGATGTTAAATTTTTTTTAAAAGGTCAGCTAGCGAGCTTCAAGCGACGATTTGACGATTGGTATGACAAATTAGTACTCATAAACGAGTAGAAAAACAAAGAAGAAAACTATTTGAATTTTTGTTAACAGATTTGAAATTTTCAAAGTCATTTCAGAAAAACAAACTAAATTGTAAAAGAGAAAGGAAATGAGAGATTCTGGTTGGTACAATTGTTGATTTTAACATTCCAATGACTTAAATGATAACTTTCAAATAGTTCATTGACTATTTTGTAACTTTTTGGAGTTAAGTGACCAAAAGATTTATTTACTAATAGTTTAGTGACCTTTTGTGGAATTTGCCCATAATAATTATAACGTGAATTTATTTAAGAAACTTACGTTCTTTATCCGCCTGCTAATTCGATCCTTGTAAACCTTCGCCATTCCCGCCACGGTTTTCCCTTTCAAACGTTCTTGTTGCCGGGAAGTTGATGATTCACCGGTATAAATGGTTCCCGGACACCGGAGTTGTTTCTTCCTGACTTTTCCATTAGCTTCTTGTGAGTTACCGGGATCTAAATCCCGGTTTCTTTTTTTGCTTCCACTCGACATCGACGGGTTGAACTCTTCTAACAACAATGGTGGTACTTTCGCGACCTCGGATATCGGATCATAGAGATGATTGAAGATACTCAAATCTTCGTCATTCAAAAAACTGTAACCGTTCCTCATCTTGCACAGATCTGGGAAAATTTTAACTTGGATCAGAAGATATCGTTGAATAAAAAAACAATAAAATCGTAAATTCAGATATAAATTAAGAAGAAGCAAATCATTGAAGCAAAATTATGTGAAACAAAATCTTCTCAAGAAATCCAAGAAAATCAAAGCAAGAGATGATAATGAACACGTAAACTTAGTAGTAGTACTTACTGTTAGAGAAGAAGAGAGAAAGTGTCGGCTGCTTGCTGAAGATTACCCATTGGAGGGGGTCTAATTATATAAGAAGGCCAAGTGGGTCGTTCGATACTGAGTCTGCTTTTGTTTTTCCTTCAAATAAAGTGACAAAAAAAAGCTGGAAACAGGGAAGGAAAACGGCCCTACTCTCTTTGATCCAATGCATTATCTTTCCGTTGCTTGTTCCACTCTCTGGGGAATCATTTTTATTGTATTATTAGGTCCGGTATCGTTATTAAAAGGGTAAATTTTATTAGTAGTCACTCAATTGTTGATAAATTTTTTATTATTAGGTCCGGTATCGTTATTAAAAGGGTAAATTTTATTAGTAGTCACTCAATTGTTGATAAATTTTTTTTAGTCATCTAATTATGTAAAAGATACAAAATTATCATTTAACTATTCAATTTTTTCTTTTTTGATCACCAGCCGCTAATTTACTAACAGGAAGTTAACTTGGCAGCTCCTAAAATTGGTATAATAGAAACTTCAACTCTCAACATTTATACATTGTGTCTTTATTCTAAAAAAAATTAACCTTCAACATTTATATATTGCGTATTTTTTTTTGCAATTTTACTTTTCTTTGTGACATTGAGGGTTAACTTTAAAACAATGAGAAAATATGAAATTTATTATATTTGACTTTTTAGTGTTTTCATTTTTGATTTTTTTTTTACTTTTTAGGTGAAAGAGAGGTCACAAAGAAAAAAAAACTATAAAAAACACCAAATTGTATAATGTGTAAATGTTGGGGGTTAGATTTTTTAGAATCAAGACTAAATTGAAATAATGTATAAATATTTGAGATTAAAATTGCTATTAAGTCAATTTTAAAAGTTGTCACATCAACCTTCTGTTAACAATTTAATGACTAGTGACAAAAGAAAGAACAAAATCAAATAACTAAGTGATTGTTTTATAATTTTTCATAATTGAATAACAAAAAAAAATTATCAATAATTAAATCGAGGAAAAATTCATGCATGAAAAAGCTAATAAACTTTCTTTGGCACTGCGGTTTTCAAAATCTTCGCTAACAACTGTGTTTTTTTAAAGTTTTACTTTGCGACCCTAAAACTTAATCCAAAGGTTCACCATTAGTAAACTAGTCATTTCTATTAAAAATTTTATTTATTATTACTGTTAAAAATTGACATAGCTGACAGAATAATCAAATAGTAACTTGTGGCATGCCACATGAACCTCTTGCTGACATACAAAGACTAATTTTTAATAGTAGAAATAAATAGAATTTTTAATAGAAAGACCAATTTACTCTTTAATTTAACTTATGTGGACTAATTTGCCATTTTTAGTAGATTGGGCAAATGTAATCTGATTCCTATTACAAAGGCCTCTGTGATTCTTTTACCTTACTGTTAATTATTTCAATTAAAATGTTGTCAACAGTGTTTCCTAAAAACAATATTATGACAGAAAAGAATATTTAATCATGACAACTTGAATGGGTGTTTTTAAAAATAATCCTAATAAGTATTTTTAGAGTTATTTTTATTGTTACATAACATTATTAAGTGATTTTTTTCAATTTTAAAATTTCATACCAAATAATTTAATAGAATAATTTCAACGACGGTCACAGCTAGACCTGAATTTTTAAACTGATCATTTTTGTTGGAAATTTTATCCATTTCTAGTGTTAAAAGTTGGCATGGTTGACAAAATAACCAAACAATGACTCATGACCTGCCATGTGTACCTCATGTTGACATACATGAACTAATTTTTAACAGTAGAAATAAATAAAATTTTTAATGCAAGAATCACTTTACTTTTTAATCTAGCGTACAATGACTAATTTGTCTATTTTTAGTCACCCAACTATCTTAGATTTTTGGGTATTTTTATTTTCACGGTAGCCAACTAGTGACAAAAAAATTTAAATAGTTGGGTGATTATTTTCTAATTTTTTATAGTTATGTGACCAAAATTAAATTTATTAATAGTTGAGTGACATTAATGTAATTTACCCTTACTGTTTTTTGTTTCTAGTCCCGCCTCAATTTGCAATCTAATTTATTGTATTATTCTGTTTCCGGTATCCTCTCTTCAAAATGGAATCTTATGGCTGCAAGTTAGGTGATTATTTTGTAATTTTTCGTAGTTATATGACCAAAATTAAATTTATTAATAGTTAAGTGACATTAATTGAATTTACCCTTACTTTTTTATGTTTCTAGTCCCGCCTCTATTTGCAATCTAATTTATCGTATTATTATCTTTCCTGTATCCTCTCTTCAAAATGGAATCTTATGGCTGCAAGTTTGCATCCCGACACGTGAATCCGGAATGATGCTGACTAAAGTACAATTGATGAACTTTCTTTGCCATAGTGGATTCCAACTTCCCCGCTAACGGCTGTTTTTTTGCTTTTTTATAATGAATTTCTTCTTAAATGTGATTACAAATATTTGTATTTTTCGTATATTTAAAATTTAAAATTTAGATATTATATTTTTATTTTTAGAAATGTAAGTATTATTCGATAAATTGATAAAATAAGTATTGAATATAAATTATAAAATCTGTTTAATATTTTACTTAAAATTAATTATGAAATATTATTAAATTGTTTGATAAATATAAAATTTAAATCATCAAAAAATATATTCTATTTAAAATATATTTAAGTTCAACTGTTAATATTATTAAAAAAATTTTGAACGCAAAATAACCCGAATCAAACTACCTTGATTACCACCTCTATGCTGAACCAGAAACATCATCATGCAAAACTTGTAAAATCTCATCCGGGGTACATTGAAATGGTGAGATTCCGGGCTCTTGTATCTTGCCAACATCGCCATTGCGTCCGCAACGCGATTTCCCTCTTCGTAAGCACGCATAATGCATACCTCTCAGTCTCGATGAAGCAACTGCTATATAGACCAAACCAAGGTGTTAGATCTTGACATAACCCAAAGGTGAAGGACCCCAAACAATCATTTTTAGTTTTTTTCTCACCTTTTGCTTCCCATCTGATTACAGGAGCCCTGATTACTGTTACTAACTTCATGCCATTTTCGAATACATTACTCTTAAACACGTTAATTTTTTTTTGAGAGGAATAATAATTAAATTGTATATTTTTACGATAGTAAAAATATAATATTACAATTTAATTTCGTCCCCTAAATTTGTTTTCTAATTTTTCCCTTGAAAACAATACAAGTTGTTTACTTCATATGAGAAGACATTATTGTATACCTGATCATTGAATAGTATATAAAGTTTGGATGCTCATAATATAATCGAGTTGGACAAAGAAACTTGTCTCTAGTAAAACAAAGGGCATAAATAACATCCAGAACCATGCCTGTGCTACGGATTCTTATCCAATGCTTAGATCTAAAATCATATAACATAATTGTGAATGACTTTTTGCTAGGTCAAGTATTGTGATTGAGAAAAGAAATTGTAATTATAAAGTGATTTATAAATGAATAATATATCAACACATATTCAAATAAAAGTATTGGATATGATCATTCAATGTGTCAGAGTGTATCGAGCATGAATGTGTATCTGATGTTCAAACTCAAATTCAAATAATATAGCTGAAAATGATTACTAGGTAAAGAAAAAACTAAGCCAATTGCGTGGGGAAAGATGAAATAATTATAATTTGATTTATGAAAAAATACACCTACGGTCATTGAACTATTAATAAGTTTACATTTTAGAAGAAAATGGGAAGGAAATTAAACTTTTGATTGGTGTCGGCGGTGTAAACAGAGAAAGCGATATAGTGACCATTTTAACAATCTAGTGACTTAAATGAAAAATTTCAAATAGTACAATGACCAAAATATCTAATGTGGTACCAATATTTCTAGTGGAAATCATTGGCCAATGGTATACCAAAAGTTTCCTATTCCTGCTTGTGTGTGTGGATTGATAGCCTATATCAAAATTTGTTAGATTGTATTTTGGCCCTACTTAAAAAATAGGTAAATTAGTCCATAAAATAAATTGTTTTTTCTATTAAAAAATTTACTCATTTCTATTGTTAAAAGATGACATGACTAACAAAATAACTAAATAGTGACACGTGACATTTCATGTGTATCTCATGTTGACGTACGTGAACTAATTTTTAACAATAGAAATGAATGAAACTTTTAATAAAAGAACCAATTTACTCTTTCATCTAATATATAATGACAAGTTTAACCATTTTTTAGTCACCCAACTATTTTGGATTTTTTTTTGCTAAAGTAAGAAAAATTATATTAAATTTTTGGGTATTTTCATTTTTACGTTAGCCAACTGTCACAAAAAAAGAATAAATTGACTAGTTGAGTGATATTTTATAACTTTTCATACATAAGTGACCAAAAAAATAAATTTATTAATAATTGAAAGACCATTTTGTAACTTTTCATAATTGAACAACCAAAATTAAATTTACTAATCATTGGGTGACTATTAATAAAATTTACCCTTACTTTTAATAACTTCATAAATATGAAATAATTTAAAACAGTTATTTCATATAATTTTTAACTTAATGCTTTTAATATTAGTGATTTTTTAATTCTTACCTCTACATCTGCGTTTGAATTCAATCTCTCTGCATAGGTTGCCTTAATTTATCTAAACTCATCTAAACTGATAAGACTATTAACTATATTTAATAAATTGGAAAATTAAGTATTAAAAAATAACTAAAAAATAAGTAATAAATGAAGTACTCGTGTCTGTCACGTAGATAAGGGATATAACATTTAAGGATCTTTTAAATATATGGAAAAATTTAAAAAAAACTAAGTATACCATATTGGATACATAATTATTTTCGATACTCACACTCATATAATAAACTAGTTAAAATAACTAACACAGTTTCATATATATATATATATAGCACATGGTGATGAAATATATCAATGTCTCAAAAACCATATAATATAAATGATTGCAAAACACCAAGTCCAAGCAAAACACCCAAATATCCATATAGTTTTTTTTTTTAACCCAAAACCAAATAGTTTAAATAGAGAAAAGTAAATATTGAAATCCAAAGTGCATCAAATCAAATAAGTTTCGTGTATTTTGCTGCGAATGCAAAACACCCTTTGATTCTCAACAATGAGAGCTGAGCCACCTTTGATTTCTCCAACCTCCTTTTTTTAGCCTCCTCCAAGAATCTGTGTGTTAGCAAAGAAGGCAAGCAAATTCTTCCTTAACAAATCATCAGCAAATTCTACCTGAAAACCAACTTCCTTGGCCTCTTTAAGTGTTGCCCCCCACTTCTTTAACATATCCAAGTCCAATTTCTCAGGTGGAAAATCTTCCATCTCTTTTACTGCAGCACAAGATAGAACTAGAGCCGTAGTATGGCAAAACTCAACTTTTGTAAAATCCTTAACGATTCGGCTCGCAATAGGTTGAAGGTAGCTTGGAATTTCCCCCCAATGAAGTTTCTTCAACTCTTCTGGTAAACCTTGGAAATTTTCTGGCCTCACTTGCTTGTTGCCTTGGACATAAACTTGGTTTTCCAAATCATTAAAAGCAGAGGATAGAGGTGAGGACATTGCAAAACAACCATTACCAAGATCTGAAGAAAACTGAAACAATAAACATAGAAAACCATAAATTATGAGAATGATGTATAATATTATACATATGTATTTGTTGAGATTTAATGTGATACTTAAAAAGACAAATTCATTACCAATACGTATTCAACAAATTCATGGATCTAATAAATAATCATAGATGATGGATATTGCAAGATGATTATGTTGATTAATGAAATAAGTATTATTAATAAGTAAAAATATTAATGAACAAGGTTTCTTGATGATCAAGTAATAGCCTTATAACTAGAATAAAAGTTTCTGAGACCTAAACAATGTTCCCAAATTTTTTTGGTTGGATGTTCTCAAATACTACTTAGGTCAGCTAATGTACATATCATACCTTTTTCTTTACTGCCTCAATGAATCGACCATCGAAATATAAACCTAAATTATTCACGATGTGATCCTGAAATTTAATTAAAAAGATGTAAGAGCATGTTCAAAAATGACACGAGACATCAAGATAAAGAAAAAGAAAAGAAAACTTATAAAAGATAAAAATACGTGAATCCATATCCAATGTATTATTGCTAAGTCTAAAAATACAACTATAGTGAAAAAGAAATTATGATTATAATGTGACTTATAAATAATGTAGCAATACATAGAGGTAGCAAATATGGCCATCCAAATTCTTCTAAGTGCATCAATTTTTTTATATATTTGATATATGTTAATGACATCGAAAAAATTGTTGAAATATCATTAAATAATTAGAAAAAAGGATCTTAGATGATGTGATGAGAAGGATCCATAAATTAGTTTCTCCCTTTAATGCATAAATTTCATGCAGCATCAATAAATAATAACATGACACCGTCAATATTAAATTAAATAAAACTATATACATACCATATTAGTGGAAGGGTTCCCAGAGTCCTGAAAAACCAAATTAAAAAGTTAGAGTGGAGACTTAGATTGAGTAATTAAATTTGTAAAAATTTAACATACCTCACGTGCTTTTTGTGTTATCTCCAACTTGCTTGCTACTTCGAGCAATTTTTGTTTCGCCCCAGGTGTTTTTAAACCATATTTTTTAGCTATTCCTTTCCAGTCTTGCCTAATTTCTTCCACATCCTGTCGCGCTGGCCATTGCTTGGTGTGCACTAATTCCATATCTGACTTTTTGTCCTTCCTTTCCCAAAATATACAAACAAAATAGGTGTTAAAAGAAACAAGCATAGTTACATTGTAGATACAATGATTTTTTGAATCATCTATTGTGGACTCTGAAAGTAAAAATCATTCTCAGATTTTAGTTATTTTATTTATTATTGAAGTTGAAAAACACTTCTCAACCCCAACCATGATTTCAAACTAAAAAAAAGGGTAAACAAGTCACAAAGTGAAAATTTTTAGCTTTTGATTTTTGAAAAATATCTTTTAAATGAAACTATTTTTTTTTATCTCCTCGTTGAATCTTATATTTTACAAAATCAACTTTAAAATAAATGTTTTATATTTCTAAAAACAATTTTTAACAAAAATGATAAACACTATTCAAATTTTTTAAAAACACTTTTGTAAAATATTTTATCACAATACTTTTCAATAAGAAACTAGCTTAAAAGAAGCATAACTTATAATGCAGAGTCCAATCCGTGCTCGTAGTTGCTAGTGGCATTTTTGCCTTCAATATATAAAAATAAATAAATAAAAATAAGTATTAAATTCAATGAGGAGAATTTACTAGCTCTATCTGTCTGTTAAGCCGATCCGTCATTATCTTGTTTATTTGCTTCTCATCTCTCTCTCCAAGCTGTTCAAGGGTTAATTTTTTATTTTTCGGCTCTAGTGATTGATGGAAGTTGCATTGTTCCTCTGTGCCCTTTCCTCTAGCTTCCAAGCTTCTTTTAATGCCTATACTCTGCATCGAGTCATTCATTTGGTTACAATTAAGCAACCCTTCGCTCTCTTGATTCGAGTAGTTCACTTGTCCTTCGGAGATAACTTCATGGGATGTGCTAGCGATGCTCATCTTGGCACGAATCTAAAAAATTTAGATTAAAGCAAATCATTGAAACGAAAAGAACAGAAACACATAAACGATTTGCAGGTTAGTGGCTTCAAAATCATCATTCAAATCAGCAAAACAGAACCATATGGAAGGATATTGATTCAAGGTAAATAAATTATGCAAAATCAAAACAAGATATTATACTAAATCAGTGAATTTAACCATACGTACTTCTACTGCAGTGAAGAAAAGAGAGAGAAGGGTCAGGTGTCGAAGAGTAAAACTGAAGAAACGAAGGAATTGAGATGGAATTTAAAATAAGGCCAACTTCCATCACGGAAAGCTTTAGATTTTAACTACCTCTCTGTAAATTTGAAACAAGAAGATTCATGGAAAATTAGCAAAGAAACTTAACATATGTATTAGTTGAGATTTAATGTGATGTGATTACTAACACGTACTCAACAAATTCATGGGTCTAATAAATAATCATAGATGATGGATATTGCAAGATGATTATGTTCGTTAATGAAATAGGTATTATTAATAAGTAAAAATCTTAATGAAAAATGTTTCTTGGTGGACAAGTAATAGTCTTATAAATAGACTATATAGGGTTTAGCTTATAAAATTAAGTAGCCGAAGGAAAATGCATGACATTCTTATGGGATCTTTTGTGAGGATGGTTTGTAGTTTTATCCGTGCAACGTAAGCTAGTGAGGTCAAACAATGTTATATAATGTCTGTAATGAGTATATCTATTTTTTTTATTTTTAGTTTGTGGTGATAACGTTTCAACCATTAATCCCTGCAACTAATATCAAAACTATGGTTCAAGACTCAACATAGTGAAATCATGAGTCATTTCGTGAGAATTTGTTCTTGCAAATTTGGGTTGTGGTATATGTTTGTAACAAGGTGGAGAATTCAATTTATTTGGCACTTCTTCAACAATGTTTTTAGATTGAAGGACAAAAATTTTGCATAACAAAACAACAGTGTAATAGCAGTAAACAGCAGGAAGAAAAAATTTAACCGGAAAGATGCACGAAGAGAAGGTTCAAGAATGACATGAGACGAAAAGAATAGAAAAACACAACTGCATCAAAATCTTCTTTCCAATCAGCAAAACAAAAAAAATTCTAGTGCATCAGAGAAGAGAATTATTATAAGTAATATTCTTTTATGTATCATCGATATATAAATTTTATGCATTATCAGTAAATAATAACATGACACATATCATTAAATTAAACAAAAAAGTATGCATACCATACGAGGCTTAAGGTTTCCAACTGAGAACCCTCCCTCTAGAAAATTCATCGAATTGGTTGCTGGTGTCACTCCATGTTGTGTCAATAGCATGTTAGAAGTGTTCATCATCGAGGCATTATGGGTCTGTGAAATTTAGATTAGATCACAAAAAAACACAAACGGTTTGCAGATGAACGGGAAATCAGCAAAACAAAACCATATCGGCTTAAGTAAAGAAATTATGCAAAATCAAAGCAAGATATGATATTGAATTAGTAAAGTCAACTGTACATTCTTCCATTGCAGTGAAGAAAAGAGAGAGCGTGTAATGCAATGTTTTAAGCAAGATATAATATTGAATTAGTAAATTCAAGATTTTGATCAACAATATTAAGGCCCGGATATGCCGAAGAAAAACCATAAATTATGAGAATGTTATTTATATATCTGATTACCATAAGCATCAGTAAATAATAATATGACACATCATCATTAAATTAAACAAAAAATAATGCATACCAAAGTATCATGGTTCCCAGCTCTTGTTAAGGTCTGAAAATCCAAATTAAAAAGTTAAAGTTAGATTGGAGACTTAAATTGAGTAATTAAATTTGTAAAAATTTAACCTCTACCTCTTGAAAGTTCGTGTCTCCACTATAAGTGAATCCCCCATGTTGTCTCAAGTCTCCAAGCTCTTCATTGAAATCTTTAAGGACTGACCTGTTAGCGATGCTCTTCTTGGCACGGATATGTGAAATTTAGATTAAATCAAATCATTGAAATGAAAAGAACAGAAAAACATAATGGCATCAAAATCTTCTTTCAAATCAGCAAAACAAAAACATATGAAACGATAATGACTTAAATAAAGAAATTATGCAAAATCAAAGCAAGATATGATATTAAATTAGTAACGTCAACTGTACGTTCTTCTACTACAGTGAAGAAAAGAGAGAGCATGTAATGCAATGTATTAAACAAGATATGATATTGAATTAGTAAATTTAATATTTTGATCAACAATATGAAGCCCTGGATATGCGGAAGAAAAACCATAAATTATGATAATAGCATTTATATATATGATTACCATAAAGCATCCTTAAATAATAACATGACACATTATCATTAAATTAAACAAAAAATTATGCATACCAAAGTATCATGGTTCCCAGCTCTTGTTGAGGTCTGAAAATCCAAATTAAAAAGTTAAAGTTAGATTGGAGACTTAAATTGAGTAATTAAATTTGTAAAAAATTAACCTCTACCTCTTGAAAGTTCGTGTCTCCACTATAAGTGAATCCCCCATGTTGTCTCAAGTCTCCAATCTCTTCATTGAAATCTTTAAGGACTGACCTGTTAACGATGCTCTTCTTGGCACGAATATGTAAAATTTAGATCAAATCAAATCATTGAAACGAAAAGAACAGAAAAACACAACTGCATCAAAATCTTCTTTTCAATCAACAAAACAAAAAAAAAATTTAGTGCATCAGAAAAGAGAATTATTATAGTAATATTCTTTTATGTATCATCGATATATAAATTTCATGCATTATCAGTAAATAATAACATGACACATATCATTAAATTAAACAAAAAAGTATGCATACCATCATACGAGACTCAGGGTTTCCAATTGAGAACTCTCCCTCCGGAAAATTCATCGAATTAGTTGCTGGTGTCACTCCATGTGTCAATAGCATATTAGCAGTGTTCATCATCGAGGCATGGATCTGTGAAATTTAGATTAGATCACAAAAAAAATACAAACAGTTTGCAGTTCAACGGAAAATCAACAAAACAAAACCATATCGGCTCAAGTAAAGAAATTATGTAAAATCAAAGCAAGATATGATATTGAATTAGTAAAGTCAACTGTACATTCTTCCATTGCAGTGAAGAAAAGAGAGCATATAATGCAATGTATTAAACAAGATATGATATTAAGTTCAAGAATGACATGAGACATTAAGTTTAAGGAAAAGAAAAGAAAACTTTAAAGATACATGAACCCATATTGCTAAGTCTAAAAACACAACTATAGTGAAAAAGAAATTATGATTATAATGTGAATTAAAAATAATGTAGCAATATTAAATATGACCTTCCAAATTCTTCTAAATGCATTAAAAAATTCAGAAAAATTGAACATGTATATGTTAGGCATAAATTTTTATATTTGATATTCAAGTAAAATAGTTAAACGTCTAAAAATAAATCTAGTGCATCAGAAAATAAAAGAGAATTATTACAATTAATAATTTTTTAATGTACTGATTTATAAATTTCATGCACTATCAATAAATAATAAATACATCATCATTAAATTAAATAAAAAAATTACGCATACCATATTAGGATCAGGGTTGGTTGCACTCGGCGTCAAGTAGTTCTCACTTGGGATCTCTTCCTCTTCAAAGGTGCTATTGATTGCTGGTGGCATACTATCATTCAGGACGTTGTCAACGAAATGTGAAACATCGGAGGATGGCGAGTTAACGAAGCTCATCTTGGCACAGATCTAAGAAATTTAGATTAGATCAAATCATTGAAACCAAAAAAACAGAAAAACACAAACGATTTGCAGGTTAAAGGCATCAAAATCTTCTTACAAATCAGCAAAATAAAACCATATGGAATGATATTAACTCAAAGTAAAGAAATGATGCAAAATGAAAGCAAGACATGATATTGGATAAGGAAATTCAACAGTAAGCACTTCTACCCGTGAAGAGAAGAGAGAGCAGGTCGGGTGTGAGAGAGTAAACCGAAGAAACTAAGAAAGTTTTCAATGAGATGGGATTAAAAATAAGCCTAATTTCCATCACGAAAGCTCGAGATTTTAACTTCCTCTATTAAAATTGTCGCAAGAAGATTACTGGAAAATTAGCAGGGGCAAATATGGAGCCATATGCTTCAACGAAAACGCGTGCGCAGTGTGGTTAGGTAAATAAGGTTTGACTGTATTTTTAAAATGGTCGGTATTTAGTGGTTTGGATTAGAAAAGAAGAAGTTTTTTTTACCACTTTATTTTTTTAATTTTTTTTCTTTTTGTAAGGTCATTTCAATTTTCTTAGCACGACTATTTTAGTTCATTTCGACAGTAATGGATAAAAACAAATACTATTGTTAAAGTTGAATATGATCGCGCCCATCGCGAGAAAGTTATGTTGAAGTTGAATATGCTCGCGCCCATCGCGAGAAGCCATTGTAATATGCGCGCGCGTGAAAATATAAAAGTCCATGGTGGGACCGTTTCTCAGCTACCGACGTTATTTTTATTAGATTGTATTGTTTGGTGGTCTCTACAACCCTGAAGTTTCATCTCCTTCGATTCACTATTTCACTTTCTTCCTCTTGCAATAATCAAACAATTTTTGCCTTGATTTCAGTTTGAACCATCAATGGAGGAAGACGCGATCAATTTCATCATAGGCAGAATGATCTCCGATATTCGCCTTGAAATTGAACTGTTGTTGAATATTAAAAGTGACCTCGACCACCTCAGAAACACAATGTCTGCAATGGAAGCTGTGCTTCGAGGCGCCGGAGAGCGATCTGCGACCAGCAATTTCACAGTTCGGCTTAAAAATCCGGAGGATGAAGAGCAACCCGTGACCGACTATTCTTTCCAACGATGGCTTAAAGTGAAAAAAAATTTAGAAATCATGCCCATTGATTCGTCAAGAACAGCTTTTCCAGAAGTTCGTCGGAGTAGGATGAAGATGATGGAAAAGGTACGTCTCAAATCAGTTTACTTTCAATCTCAAAATCGGTTGTCAAATTAAGATCATTAAATTCTATTCAAAATCTCGAAATAAAGATAAGCTTTCTCTAACCAACGAATTCCTTTGTTTCTTATGCTTAACTCTTCGGCGGCGGCGTTCTTTTCTCTGTCTTCTCTTCACCGATATCGATACTTGAAACTTGTAAGTACTCCTAATTCTACTAATTCCCTATCGTGTCCTTCTTCATAATTTTTCTGTTGTTCTGAATTGGGAAATCTGAGTTAAATTTCTCAGATCCGTACGAGAAGATGGGTTATGGCATGGCAAAACCGGAGCATCAGTCTATGTCGAATGGAAGCAAGAAAAGATTTATGAATTTTGTTTACGATGACTTCTTGAGACTAGAAGCAGAACGAAAAAAGAAACAGAGGGATATCCGGAACTGGAGACAAAAAAGAGCGAAATTTTACGATGATCCAACTGAAAGAGGGATAAATAACGTAAGTCTCTTAATCAAACTTACTAATTCATATTCAATTTGTTTTAATAAATCTGCAAAGTAGGGCTGTAAATGATTAATATTCATTTGTTTGTGTTGAGTTCATTTCATAAACTGAGCCTCAAAATCTGGATTTTTTTTCCAAAATGGTTCCTGTCTAGTGTCTAGTCCAAAAATCCTTGGAAATGGTAATATCTTTTTAACAGTTGGTCCAAAAATCCTTGCATTGACAATGCTGTAGATTGTCTCTTAATACCTGTTTTGTGTGAAAAGAATGGTAAGATAACAAATTGGAGATGCAAGTGGCAACGCGTGGTGGAGATGCTGCTGAGCGTGCCGAAAGCCACTAACGTCGGGAAAACGAAAGCTTCTCAACAAGTTCTCTGCCATCGCAACCAAATGAAAATGCAATGGCCAATACAATCTGATCCCCTAGTGATTATCCATGTGATCCAAGAAACTGACCTCAACTGCAACGATGCTGTATTAGCAGAAGCTAAGGCGGAGCGGCGACTTGATCGACAACGATCAGAGGTACGTAAATCATTAGAATTTATTTACTAAGTTTAATTTCATGATCTAAATCTCTAATTTAATTTTTTTAAAACTTGATCCACAGCTATCAGAGGTACCTAAACTATTAGGAATTTATTTACTAAGTTTAATTTCATGATCTAAATCTCTAATTTAGTTTTTTTTAACTTGATTTTTCAGAACTTGTATGGAAAAGCAGGTTTAATTTCATGATCTAAATCTTTAATTTAATTTTTTTAACTTAATTTTTCAGGACTTTAAAGAAAAAGCAAGGCAACTTAGTTATCCAAAGGTAATATCCTCACTAATAAGGCTTTGTATAGCATTATTTCTTAGAAGTGTTTTTGGGTTGAAGCCAGAAGTAATGCTAAACAATTTTTGGGTTAAAAAGCATTTCTGACTCCTAACTTCTTAAATCTTAAACCTTAAATCTTAAACTAAACTTTTCAAAAGTACTTGTCAAAAATCACTTTTTCATAGCCTAACTTCTCCTTCTCATGTTTCTTTTATCTCTTTCAAATACATAACCACACGTCAAATCTCAATTGAGTTTTATGTAGTCATGTATAGAGGTGTAATCGAGCCGAGCTGAGCTCGATTCAAAATTCGGAACTTGATACTTGACTAGAGATATAATTGAGCTACTCGAGTTTGAAATCGGCTCAATAAGTAAGTTTAAAATTAATAACATATTAAGAGAAATAATGTAATTTAATAATATGAAAATATGAAAAAGCTTGAAATGGTTTACGAACCGTTCGAGTAAAGTATTACTAACCTTAAATTCGGCTCGATATTAATAGTTCAAGCTGCTGAGTTTAAACTCAGGTCAACAACTATCAAATCGAATTCGAATTCTTTTCAAGTTAAATTCGAGTAGCTTGTGAGCAACAATATCTCATTTACATACTAATGTACACAACATTCTCACAATTCAAAATCCATGTTTCCAGAGTTCAAGCACAGAATTTATTTCATTGCTCTGAATTTATTACTTGTTTTTGATGTTTGTTTGTTCTAGATTTTTTTCCCACCTCCATGCAAGGTAAAAGTTACTGCAACTGATGATAAAACTCGTGAAGGAGTACAATCTAAATTCTGTGATTTGGAGAACCAAATTTATGACAAAGGCGACTACAGAGTGGGATGCAAAGATTTTCCAGGCTTGGAACAGGAATTAAAGAAAACGAGTTGGGGGAAAATTCCAGACTACCTCGAATCTATTGCAATCCAAATCGAAAAAGATCGTGGAAAAACTACTGATATTTTTCATATCCCCACTCAAGTTCTGCTCTGCGCTGCTATCAGAGAGATGAAAGATTTTTCGGTTGGGGATTTGGATTTGGGTACCTTGAAAAAGTGGAGCGCGACACTTAATTACGCTAAGAAATATGGTTTTCAAGTGGGATTTGCTGATAATCTGTTGAAGAAGAATTTGCTTGCCTATTTTGCAATTCAATGTCTGCCCAAATCGATAAAAATATAGCTTCCCAAGAGCAAATGGTTGTTTTGTTGTTGCTGGCTTGCTGCAGTCTACAAAAATATTGGCTTTAACGATATCTACATTTACTTTTCTGTATGTGTGAAGTTTATCTTATTTGAGATTAATGCTTTGTTAAACTGAGAAATTATGTATCAAAAAAATTAAGAGTTGAATTTAAGTTTTAAATTTTATTTGATATATTAATAAAAATTAAATACTGTATAAGATTAAATTCGTCGATTTCGTAAGAAATTAATTTAATCTATGCTTGATTATGAGTTCTAAGCTCAAATTTGAGTTTGAATTAAAATATTCAATATCAAAATTAATGTAAAAGTATTTTTTAATAAAAATGGTAAAAATTATTATAATTTTCACAAAATTTAAATCATTTTTCAATAATTATTTAATGATATTCACAATTTTTACGACTTTTAAATACTTTAAAATATTATTTATATTTTAATAAAATTGAAAAAAAATTAAATAGTTTTTACAAGGTTTTTTTTTTTTACCATGATAGCTTCTTTTTACTTCTAATTCCTGAACAGGAGAAATTATTAAATTACATTTATGTATTTTAATGGTAATTTTATTTTTTACATTTTAAATAAAATTAATAAAATAAATTATAAATGAGAAGGTTTGAACCTATACCATTAAGAAATTTTATTTAATATATTAATTAAAATTAAATACTGTAAAAGATTAAATTCGTCGATTTCGTAAGAAATTAATTTAATCTATGTTTGATTATGAGTTCTAAGCTCAAATTTGAGTTTGAATTAAAATATTCAATATCAAAATTAATGTAAAAGTATTAGTAGGCTTGAATTTGATTTCTTCCTGGCATGATAATTTCTTGCTATTTTAGAATTTTTTAATTTTTAATTTTAATAAAAATGGTAAAATTATTATAATTTTCAAAATTCTTATAATTTTTGCAAAATTTAAATCATTTTTTAATAATTATTTAATGATTTTAATGATATTCACAATTTTTACGACTTTTAAATATTATTTATATTTTAATAAATTTGAAAAAAATTAAATAGTTTTTACAAGTTTTTTTTTTAACATTTTTACAATGATAGCTTCTTTTTACTTCTAATCCTTGAACAGAAAAATTACTAAATTACCTTTATGTATTTTAATGGTGATTTTATTTTTATATTTTAAATAAAATTAATAAAATAAATTATAAATGAGAAGGTTTGAACCTATACCATTAACTAATGTTTTATTTTTGTATATTTTGATATTAGTACACAAAAGTTTTGACCCACATTTTTATTATATTAATAATAATCTCATTGATTGAATTTGTGCCACAAATTAACTTAATACTAAATTTACACAAACATAGGTTGGTCTGGCGGGGTGATGCAACTGGTGCGTACACCGTCAGGAGTGGTTATAAAAGATTATTACAGGGAGAGGATACATCTGAGCCTAGACACTACAATAATGGTCACATCATTTTCTACAAGAAGCTGCGGCAGACAAATTTGCCATCAAAAGTTAAGATTACAATATGGAGGCTGTTTAATAACTACATTCCAACGTATTGTAATCTCCATTACAGAAGGCTTCGAAGTTCAGCAGTATGTCCTCGATGCTCAGATGGAACTGAAACGATAGAGCATGTTTTCCGAGATTGTATCATTGTAAAAGAAATATGACAACAGTTAGAAATAACATGGAATCAGGATGTATTACAGAGTGGGATTTAGAGACTGGTTAATGGATATTGTGTCTACCATTTCAACACGCAAATGTAGAACAGTGTTCTGTGCTCCTTGGGTCATTCGGACAACAAGGAATGAAAAGGTGCATGAAGGGATTAAAAAATCTTCACATGAATAAGTTGTTTTCTTAAGAGAATACCTCAAGGAAATTGATGATATAGAGAGAAATTTACCTGCTAAGAGATTATGATGGAAAGATGGCGCCCACAAGATCCAGCGTTTATCAAAATAAACTTTGATGCAGCCTTCAAAAATCACACAAAACAATCATGTTCGAGCTTGGTAGGCAGGTGATGGGCTCAAGAATCATTCTGAATAGCTACATTCTTTCTTCTTTTGCGCCTGAAGCATTGGCCTATCTCCAGACAGTATAAATGGGAATCGATCTGGGTTTTCGGAAAATGATAATTGAAGGGGATGCCCGATCGATTATCAGGAAACTGCAAAGAGAAGAAGATGACAGATCTGTTATAAGCGCCTATATTAAGGACTCGAAAGAGTCGAGTAAGAAGTTTGATAGATGTTTTTTCTTTTTCTTTTTAACATGCATTGAGGAAAGCAAATGGTTTAGCACATATCCCTGTTACAAAAGGGATAATAAGAGGGGAGGACACTTATCGGGAAGGAAGGGTTCCTGATTTTGTAGTAGCAGAAGCGGAGCATTATAGAAACCGGTGAGGAAAGCTAGCGTCGAGAAACCGAGGTGTTGGAAGAGCTGCGATGAAGACTGGAATTTTGATTTTGAGGAGATTACGTTTTTACAGTACTTTTGTTCCCAATAAAAGTTCAGCCGTAATGCAACAACAATAGCAAGTTTTAGATCCACTATTTTAGTGCTTGTTTGTAGCTGCATTCATTCTCAATGACGGACATATAATCAATATTACGTGAAATTTTGAAAACTTTAAATTTCTATAAAAATTCAAATATATAAAATAACAAAAAAATAATAATTTCGAAATTTATATAAATTAAAAGAAAATCTCAAATTTTAAAATATATGTAAAAAATGAAAAGAAAATTTTAAAAAATATATTTTTAAAGAGTCAACTAAAATATTTGAAGTTCGGAGATAAATTTAAACTTCCATATTCAATTTATTTAATTAGCCCTAAAAATATTATTAATTTATTAAAAATTATAAATATAAAATACCACATCATATAAAATGAAACATGAAAAGACGATAAGAGCATGAAATATATCATTGTCTTAGAATCTATATAATATAAATTATTAACTTATCAAAGTTTATATAATTATAAGACATCTCAATTGTAAGTCTGGAGGTGTTCATGGATCAGGGTGGGCCGGGCCCAAAAAAATTTTGGCTCACATCCTAAGTCCGGCTTGGGAAAAATTTTTTAAACCCGAGCCCGTCCCGGTCCGACCCATTTTTTAATAAACATCAAAAATTTATTTTAAAAATAAAAAAATAAAAAAGTATTTTAAAAATATTTTAAAATAAAAATAAAAAATATATTTATTATATTCGGGCCAGCCCGGGCTAAAAAAGTAGTGCTCGAGGCCCGGCCCGTTTTCTAAACGGGACTAGTTTTTTTGCCCAAACCCATATTTCGGGTCTATATTTTTACCCAAATCCTCCCATATTTCGGTCGGACCATCGGGCCAGGCCGGGCCCGGCCTATGAACACCTCTAATTGTAACACGACAAAATACATTAACTTCATATAAATTTACTATTTCAAAATACTCAAAATTAGAAGTAATGATGAGCAGAGCTAAATTTAAATTGGGCCCCAACCAAAAGTTTAAATCTGTTTATTAAGTTCAAATCCGGTCTGGCCGAAAACAATAGCCTAAAATGAGCCTAAAGTTTAGACCCAACTTGCAAGCTTTCTCTAACCAACGAATTCCTTTGTTTTTCCTGCTTAACTCTTCGGAGGCGGCGGCCTTTTCTCTGTCTTCTCTTCACCGATATAGACACATTAAACCTGCAAGTACTCCTAGATCTACTAATTCGCTATCATATCCTTCTTTATAATTTTTCTGTTGTTCTGAATTGGGAAATCTGAGTTAAATTTCTCAGATCCGAACAAGAAGATGGGTTGTGGCATGGCAGAATTCGAGCATCAGTCTATGTCGAATGGAAGCAAGAAAAGAAATCTGATCTTTGTCCCCGATGACTTATTGAGACAAGAAAGAAAAGGAATAAGGAAACTGAGGGAGCTCCGGCACCGACGAGAATCATTAACAAAAAATGAAGAAGAGTTCATCAAGTCATCCGTGCCAGAAATAGTGAAGGAACTTACTAATTCATATTCAATTTATTTTAATAAATCTGCTAGTTTGAAGGAACGGACTTCTGTTAATCTTCATTTGTTTATTTTGAAAATTTGTTTGTCTGAGCCTCAAAATCTGGTTTTTATTTCCAAAATGGTCCTTGTCTAGTGGTAATATTAGGGATGAACAAAATTCGATACGATTCGAAAAAATTAAAAAAAATTTGAATTTCAAGTTAATCAAATCGAGTTATTCAAATTATTCGAGTCTAACTCGAATAAGAAATTTTGAATTTCGAGTTCTAGTCGAGTTAAATTTTACAATTCGAATAACTCAAATTATTCGAATAACAGATTAATGTAAATACTCTTTTGGTCCCTATCAATTTTAAAAATGAGCAAATTGGTCTCTTCTTTAATAAAAATTAAAAAATTCAAAATAATTTTCAAAAATTGAAAATAATTTTTAAAATTCAAAATATTTATAAAAATTCTAAAAATTTATACTTTTTAAAAAATTATTTTTAAAAAAAAATCAAAAATATATGTAAAAAAAAAGTTAAACTTTTAAAAACTACTTCCAAAAATTCTTTTAAACTAAAAAATATTCTAATTTATTGATCCTAAAGGAAAGTAGTTTATGTTTAATACATATTACAAACATACATGAGTGTATGCACATCAAATTCTGACATGCTTATAACATCTAGAAAAAATATTATGTAAATGCATATTTATAAAAAATATAAAAATAAATTTTTAATTGAAATGGTAAAATTAATATTTCGAAGATCATGGTAGCCTATATTGAAGTCCTACCATGAATGGATTTACATTGATTTATATAGATTTTTGTATTTCCCAATTAAACTGATGTCTAATTGATCAATGGCATCATCTCAATTAAAAACTTAAATATAGTATAAGATATATACACGTTTCTTAAAATAGAGTTTTCTTCGATACAATATGAATAAAAGCGAATAGCTACACTTGAATTGACCTAACCGTCTCCGGTCCATTGTTATTATTTTTTGTTCAAAACCAAGATATCTATTATAAGTAGTAGTAACTAATTCACTCGTTCGGAGTATTTTTTTGAAGAGGTAAACAACTAGACATAAAATATATTCCATTCACATGAGCGGAGATTAAACCTCTGATAACATAGCTAAAAGAATAGATGAACAATCACCACACTATATTTCATGATCAGTACATTAATATTATTGTACCTTAGGTTCTTGCAACTTATGAAAACAAACATTTTTCTAAAAATTTAGTGGGATTTAATCTGCCTTTTAAGTCATGTAAGGGTGGAGCATTTTGTTAAGAACAATTAAGGCTGGCAGGGGCTAGCATCCTCTAAAATTTAAAATTAGTAAAGGTAAAATTATATTTTAGTTTCCCTAAAAATATAAAGATTTGATTTAATCTTTTAAAAATTATAAATATATAAACTATTAAAATAATAAAATTACATTTTTACTATCGTAAAAATTACAATTTAATTTCGTCCCCTAAATTTGTTTTCTAATTTTGCCCTTGAGAACAATACAAGTTGTTTACTTCAATATGAGAAGACATTATTACATACTTGATCATTGAATAGCATATAAAGTTTGAATGCTCATAATATAATCGAGTTGGACAAAGAAACTTGTCTCTAGTAAAACAAAGGGCAGAAATAACATCTAGAACCATGCTTGTGCTACGTATTCATATCCGATGCTTAGATCTAAAATCATGTAACATAGTTGTGAATGACTTTTTGCTAGGAAATTGTGATTGAGGAAAGAAATTGTAATTATAAAGTGATTTATAAATGAATAATATATCAACACATATTCAAATGAAAGTATTGGATATGATCATCCAATGTGTCAGAGTGTATTGAGCATGAATGTGTATCTGATGTTCAAATTCAAATAATATAATTGAAAATGATTACTAGGTAAATAAAAAACTAAGCCAATTGCATGGGGAAAGATGAAATAATTATAATTTGATTTATGATAAAATACACCTACGGTCATTGAACTATTTATAAGTATACGTTTTAGAAGAAAATGGGAAGAAAAATTTTTGATTGGTGTCGGCAGTATAAACAGAGAAAGCGATATAGTAACGATTTTAACAATTTAGTGACTTAAATGAAAACTTTCAAATAGTAACATTTTAAAGTTAAATGATTAAAAGATAGACTTTGTTATGTTGGTTAAAATGAATGATAAGAAATATGCATACCATATATATTATTAGCAGTGAAGATTGCTTCAAAGTTCATTGCTTTGTAGTAGTCCTGAATGTTGTTCCAATAGGGTCGGAAGCGTGTAAATTATTGTACTAAAAAATCACACAAAGTTCAATTCCCAGGGAAGAGAGGTGGATCACATGGATCTCTTAAATACCAAGTCTTTCCTTAGACAGAATATCCCTTCTATAGTAATTTAATAGCACAATTAAATACTACTATTATACCCTCAAATATTGAAAGAAAAATAGGACAAGAAAGAACACAAGAGTTTTAACGAGGTTCGGTAAATTATACCTACATCCTCGGGCACTAACACCAGATGATAACTTTACTATCTTCAAAGTATTACAAACAAATAGAATTCCTTAAGAATTCTCAAATGGGAGAAGAGAGAAAACTAAGAGAGAAAGATTGGTTGGGATGAATTGAAATGAGAAATGAGAAGGCCTATTTATAGTTGAGGTTCAAGGACCAAACAATAAATAGCCCATTATCTCAAGGACCAAAAAAAAATTATCCCTTGCCACTTTTCCAAAGTTGGTGGTTGTCATTATTGATTGTCTCCCATTAATGTTAATGGCAACCATTATTAATTGTCTTCCATTAATGTTAACAATCTCCACCTTGAAGATTTGATTAGGATAATCACATCTTCACACACTTCCTTCAACTCCCCAAATTCGATAAAGCTATCTTTTGTAGTGCCTACAAATGCGCTCTCGAGCGCCATACACCTGAAGGTGCTCAAATTCTCAGGATGTTAATCAAGTTCAAACAATGATTAAACTTGATTGTTGTTACCACCTTGGTCATCATATCTGCGGGATTATCTGCTGTCGGAATCTTCTGAAGTAGAATTTTTCCTTTTTCAAAGACTTCCTGCACAAAGTGATATCTTACGTCGATATGCTTGGTTCTTGAATGATAGACTTGATTTTTCGCTAAATGAATAGCGCTCTGACTGTCACAATATAAACTTATGTGACTTTGAACAACTCCTAAGTCTTTCAACAATCCATTAAGCCAAATAGCCTCCTTAACAGCTTCTGTAACTGCCATATATTCTGCCTCTGTAGTAGACACAGCTACTGTAGACTGTAAGGTAGACTTCCAACTCACTGGGGCTTTCGCAAGAGTAAACAAATACCCCGTAGTTGAACGACGTTTATCTAAATCACCAGCAAAGTCGGAATCAACATATCCAACTACAAACTGACCAAGTGCTTCATCCTGTTCAAAATTAAACCAACATCTACGGTTTTTCGAAGATACCGTAGAATCCATTTCACAACTTGCCAATGTCCTTTTCCAGGATCATGCATATACCTGCTCACAACTCCAACAGCTTGTGAAATGTCAGGCCTCGTACACACCATCGCATACATCAAACTCCCAACTGTATTAGCATATGGGACTTTCGCCATATATTCTCTTTCTTCTTTAGTTTTCGGAGATAATTGAGCACTAAGTTTGAAATGAGAAGCAAGTGGGGTACTTACATGTTTTGTGTTTTCATTTACACCAAAACATTGTAATACCTTTTTCAGATATTGCTTCTGATTCAAACAAAGCTTGCCTCTCTGTCTATCTCTACTTATCTCCATGCCGAGAATCTTCTTGGCCTCACCTAGATCTTTCATCTCGAACTCTTGATTCAACTGAGCCTTCAGCTTATCTATCTCATTTTGGCTCTTCGAAGCGATTAACATATCATCAACATACAAGAGTAGATAAATGAAAGATCCGTCATGCAGCTTCTGCAAATATACACAATTGTCATATTTGCTTCTTGTGTACTTCTGCCTTCTCATAAAGCTATCAAATCGCTTGTACCACTGCCTCGGGGATTGCTTCAATCCATATAGCGATTTGTTCAGCTTACAAACCCAATTTCTACCACCAGCATCTGTGTATCCTTCGGGCTGAGTCATATAGATCTCCTCTTCTAACTCACCATGCAAGAAAGCCGTCTTAACATCAAGTTGAGCTAGCTCCAAATTCAACTGTGCTACCAAGGCCAACAAAATTCTAATGGAGGAATGCTTCATAACAGGGGAAAATACATCATTGTAGTCAATTTCCTCCTTCTGAGCGTAGCCTTTAGCTACCAATCTTGCCTTGTAGCGAATATCCTTCTTGCTAGGAGATCCATCTTTCTTTGTGAATATCCACTTGCATCCGGTTGCCCTTTTACCTTTCGGTAATTGCGCCAACTCCCAAGTATTGTTCTTCCGGAGAGACTGCATTTCTTCATCCATGGCGCTTTTCCATTTATCACTTTCTAAGCTTTGCATTGCTTCTTGATAAGTGATAGGAATATCATCAACAACGGGAAGGGCGTAGGCCACCATATCAGTAAATCGAGCAGGTTTACGTATTTCTCTCCGTGGCCTTGCAACTGCAACTGGTTCTGGTGTATTTAGTGGTTCTTGGGTCAGAACCTCTTCAACCTCTAATTCCTCCATTGTGGCTGGAGAATTAGACTTATTAACTGGGCAAATCCCCATCTGCTCAAACTCCACCTGTTTTGGAGTACACTCCACCTGCTGTGGAGTATTGCTCGTCTGAATATCTTTATCTGCTACCTTTTTCAATGTGGCAGATTCATCAAAGGTAACATCTCTGCTACAGATCATTTTCTTTGTGCTTAAGCACCAAAGACGAAATCCCTTCACTCCAGAAGTGATTCCCATAAAGAGAGCTTTCTTTGCCATCGAATCTAACTTTGACTCCTTCACATGGTAATATGCAGTGGATCCAAACACATGTAAGGAATCATAATCTGTAGCCGATTTTCCAGACCATACCTCCATAGGAGTTTTTCTTTCTAATGCAGATGATGGCAAACGATTAACAAGATGGCCAGCGTATGTCACAGCCTCAGCCCAAAATTGCTTGCCCAACCCAGCATTGGACAACATACATCGAACTTTCTCCAGCAATGTTCGATTCATACGCTCTGCCAATCCATTCTGTTGTGGTGTATCCCTAACTGTGAAGTGTCGAACAATACCATACTCTTGGCACACATCGAAGAACGGATCACTTTTATATTCCCCTCCATTGTCCGTCCTAAGCCGCTTGATTTTCTTGCCAGTCTGGTTTTCGATCATAGTTTTCCATTTAAGAAAAACTCTAAGCACTTCATCCTTAGTTCTCATGGTATACACCCAAACTCTTCTGGAAAAATCATCAACAAAAGTAACAAAGTAGTGTTTTCCTCCCAATGAAGGTGTCTTGGAAGACCCCCACACATCTGAGTGAACATATTCCAAAATACCTTTTGTATTATGGATAGCAGTACCGAATTTCACTCTCTTTTGCTTTCCCAGAACACAATGCTCGCAAAATTTTAATTTGCAAGCCTTTGCACCTTTCAACAATCCTTGCTTTGCCAGAATTTGCAAGGATTTTTCGCTGGCATGTCCCAACTTCATATGTCACAACTGTATTGAGTCCAATTCTTTGTTACCGGAAGCTGTAGCAACTGCTCCAATAACTGTACTACCTTGGTAGTAATACAAGTTATTTTTCCTGATGCCCTTCAATATCACAAGTGCGCTAGATGTCACTTTCAAAACCCCATCTCTCATAGTAACAACTGAACCATTGGATTCCAAGGCTCCCAATGAGATGAGATTTTTCTTCAAACTGGGCACGTACCGAACATCAGTCAGAACTCTGGTTGATCCATCTTTATTCTTTAATTGGATTGAACCTATCCCAACAGTTTTACAGGCATTGTCATTGCCCATATAAACAACTCCTCCATTTAGTTCTACTAAATCAGAGAACCACTCCCGGTTAGGGGACATATGATAGGTACAACCCGAATCCAATATCCACTCATCTGAATGGAACGACGATGATGATGCAACTAGTGATAGTTCAGAGTCACTAGTATCATGCTTAGCAACACAAGCATCTACAGCAGCTTTTCCCTTATTCTTCAGCTTTGGACAATTTTTCTTCCAGTGGCCTTTCTCATGACAAAAAGCACATTCATCTTTCCCGAGTCTGGACTTTAACTTTGATCTCCCCTTTTGAGTTTTCTTCCGAGTGTATGAACGACCTCGGACTACTAAAGCTTCTGTATCTCTGATTGAGTTTTTCTGTTTGTCTTTCTTTCTCTGTTCATAACTGTATAAAGCCGCACAGACTTCGCTCAGAGATATATCACTCCTGCCATGAAGTAGAGTAGTTTCTAGGAACTCAAACTCCTCAGGAAGTGACCCCAATAGCATCAAAGCCAAATCTTCATCTTTGAATGTCTCATCCATATTCAGCAAATCAGTGACTAACTGATTAAATTTGGTGATGTGATCATTCATTGTGGTACTTGGGACATATGTGAAGCGAAACAGTCTTTTCTTCAAGTGGAGCTTATTTTGACCGTTTTTCTTCAAAAATTTTTCTTCAAGTGCCACCCACAATTTATTTGCAGAAGTCTCCTTTGAAAAAGCATACCTCTACTCTCGAGAAAGGCATGATCGAATTGTGCCACATGCCAACCGATTGATCGCCTTCCAATCTTTCTCCTGTATATCATCTGGTTTCTCTTCATCAATGGCAATGTCTAGACCCTGCTGAAAAAGGGCATCTAGAACCTCACTTTGCCACATACCAAAATGGCCCGTGCCATCAAAGATCTCCACGGCCAATCTTGCATTTGCAATTGTCGGTCTTGTCCACATGGACGATGTTGAAGCTCCTACACCGACCATTTTCTCCATAATCTTTCAATATACCTAAGGAAATCTTTTCTGATGTGGAAGATCAGTTCAAACTGCAACCACAGAGCATACTACGATTAACCTTCGGCTCTGATACCACTTGTTGTTCCAATAGGGTCGGAAGCGTGTAAATTATTGTACTAAAAAATCACACAAAGTTCAATTCCCAGGGAAGAGAGGTGGATCACATGGATCTCTTAAATACCAAGTCTTTCCTTAGACAGAATATCCCTTCTATAGTAATTTAATAGCACAATTAAATACTACTATTATACCCTCAAATATTGAAAGAAAAATAGGACAAGAAAGAACACAAGAGTTTTAACGAGGTTCGGTAAATTATACCTACGTCCTCGGGCACTAACACCAGATGATAACTTTACTATCTTCAAAGTATTACAAACAAATAGAATTCCTTAAGAATTCTCAAATGGGAGAAGAGAGAAAACTAAGAGAGAAAGATTGGTTGGGATGAATTGAAATGAGAAATGAGAAGGCCTATTTATAGTTGAGGTTCAAGGACCAAACAATAAATAGCCCATTATCTCAAGGACCAAAAAAAAATTATCCCTTGCCACTTTTCCAAAGTTGGTGGTTGTCATTATTGATTATCTCCCATTAATGTTAATGGCAACCATTATTAATTGTCTTCCATTAATGTTAACACTGAAAAACCAAGCTTAAAAGTTAAATTGAAGATTTAGATAATGAAATGGCAATATATATATATCTCAATGTCTTAGAATTTATATAATTCTAATAATTATCAACTTGAATAAACTTATGATACACTGATGGAGTGTTATTTTTCTTAAGTCGTGAACCATTCCGGAATCTTCATTTTTCTAAAGAATAAGTTTAAATCCTCATCTTATCAAAAATTATAAAAATACGAAATATTCTAAATGCAATTATAACACGATGCAAAACACAATACAAACACACGATCTCATACCCAAAAACCATATAGTCTAAGAGAAAAGTAATTATAAAACGCTCAAATGCAAGAAAGCTCAATTCTAATGGTGACTTACCAAAGATTTTGCTGCAACTGCAACTGCAAAGCATGAGAGCTCAGCAGCCACCTTTGATTTCCAAAACCCTTTTTTTTTCTTTTTCAGTTTCGTCCAAAATTCCTCGAGTGACAAAAGTAGGAACACAGATTCTTCTGCAACAGATTGTTAGCAAATCTCGCTTCAAAACCAAGTTCCTTAGCCTGGTTGAGTGTCGCTGCCCATTTTTTCAATGTGTCCCAGTTTAATTCCTTAATTGATACCTCTTCCATCTCTTTGATTGCGGCACAAACCAGAACTTGAATACTGTAATGGAAAAAATCGGTAGCTTTTCCACGAACATGTTCGATTCGGGTCACAATCGGTTTGAGGTGGTCCGGTGTTTTATAACAGCCAATGTTGTTCAATGCTTGTTCTAAGCCATGGAAGTCGGTAACAGCCACTTTCTTGTTGTCCTTGTCACAAAGTTGGTTTTCTAATTCACTAAAACTAGAGTACTGCAACTCCTCACAAGTAAATAAACTTCCACGATCTTGATCTTGAGCAGCACTAATAAGCCATGGCCATGTTGAAGAAAGCTGCAACAAGACAAAAAAAGAAGAAGAAAGAAAACAAGTCATATTTATGAGAATGATGTGGGTATGATTATATATAAATTAGTTGATATTTAATAAGATTACATAAAAAGTGAATTTCAAATTCATTACTACCATGCATTTAATAAATTCATGGGTTTAAAAAAATCATAAATGTTACATTTGTATGTATTCTATCACATAACATGCACTATTTTTAATACCCAAATCATATTTTGAAGTCCAAATTCTCAAATGTTAAATAGCTAGTTAATGTGCAATGCAATAATGTATAAATATAAATGTATTTATGTATATGCATTGCATATCATACCTGCTTTCTTAGACTCTCCGCAACTTGTCAAGTAAGATATGCATTGTAGCTAAACACACACACACATATATATATCTTAGTGCTTAAGAAGATTCAACAATACTTACTGTTTTAAATGCAAAAGTCTATGCAGGATTAGAGAAGCAGGAAAAACTTGAATTATACAATTTGTTGTTGATATCAGGAATCAACAAGGGGAAGAGTTGACAGAGGTGACTAGTGCTTCACCCTTGAAAGGCGAAGAGCTGTTGTGATAATGAGATGAAGGATAATAAGAGAGAGAAGAGAGAGAGGGAGTGAGGATCATCCCTCCTTCAAGGTGAGAAAGTTTATATATGAGACATAAGTGATGTTACGTGTAAGTATCTTGCTGGCGGTAGGGTCACATCCTATCTCTTTGTAGCGACGGTGATGTAATCTTGTAGATTGATGACATGATAATGTAGGTGACTTGCACAGTTGAAGAATCTCAAGCGCTTTTAGTGGAGGCAGCTCATGATGAAAGTGTGCTCAATGGTGTGGCGAGCCGCGGTCGTAGGTGATATGAAGGTGGCATAACAGTTGCCTTTTGTCGTAAGGTTGGTTTTTCAGATCGCTAAAATTAGAGTGTAACACTTGAGGAGTTAGCAAACTTCCATGATGCTGGTCTTGATCTTCATCAACAATAATAAGATGATTAGTTGCTGTAGTTTCGTCGACATCAGCCACAGACATGCTGAAGAAAGCTAGCTAGAACAATTTAAAAAAAAAAAACAGGTTATAATTTATAAGAATGATGTGATATGTATTTGAAAAATATAAAACAACATGAATTTTAATTTTACATTTTTATGTATTCTATCATATAATATGCATTATATTTAAAACATGAATCATATGCAATCTATGCATGCACATATGTATGTATATCGTACCTCTTTTTGTAGAGTCCCCATGCTAAAATCCTGAAATTTAAGAGAAATGAAAATAAATAATCGAAACAAATAACTTGATGAATTAAGATATGCATTATTTTTTTTTATGTTTATAGTTTCAAATACATATATATTACTTAGAAAGATTCAACAAGAAAAGAAAACATACCCCTATTAGATGCAAACCCACATCCAATACATCTAAAATAAAGTAAAATAGTTGAAAATGACTTTTTGTGTCTGAAAAAGAAGTCTAGTAACGAGGGAAAGACATTATTGATTTATATATTTAGATAAAAGTACTAAATCTAATCATTCAAAATGAGTTGAATATGAAGTTACGTTTGACACTCACGCTTAAATTCGAGTAACATAGTTGAAAATAGCTTTTGTTGAATATACATACCGTGAAGACTGCATCAAGGTTCCCTGCTTTTGTTGAATCCTGAAAATCAAACTACAAAGTTATATTGGAGACTTGGAATATAGAAACTAAGTAATCAAAAATTCGTAAAAATTAGCGTACCTTTAGCCGTTCTTGATCTAATCTCTCCAACTCATCTCCTACTTCAACTAATCTTCGTTTTGCCTCCTCGGTTAAACTGTCATCCTTGTAGTTGCTCTCTATTTCTTGAATCTTTTGCTTTATGTGTTGGAGGTCAGGTCGGATTGGCCATTGCGTTTTGATTTGCTCGAGGGAGCCGAGAACTCGTGGTAAGAGATGAGAGGCATTAATGGCCATATGTTACAAACTATCCTTATAATAACTTCTGTGTCTGCCATCTTGTCCTTCATTTTACCAAATATACAGAAAGCAAGAGATAAGAAACAATGCATACGTATTGTTGATACAAAGGTTTTCAAACTGCATCTATTATAAAGTATTATTCTCTTCCGAGGTGAAGATCATCCTCACCTTTTCTCCTAGGAAAAAAAAAATACCTTATTAGATGTTTTATATAGGTTAAATTAGAAAAAAAAGCACTTTTTAAAAGTTAATTAGGGATTTAGGCTGTTTTCCCAAATTTATTATTTTAAAAAAATTAATTATTAATTAAAATTTTTAAAAAATTAAAATAAAATTAAATAAAAAATAAAGATGTGAGTAAAAAAAAATCAAACCCGAGACTCAAACACAAAATACTAAAATCTATCTATCTAACCCAAAAAAAATTAATGTGTTAAGTTGTTAAAAAAAAACACATATTAATGTAAAAGGCCTTTTTAAACACGTTGTTGTTTCTCTCCAAATTTAAACACGTTTTTCTCCAAATTTAGTTTATTTCCCTAGAAAATAAAAACTGCTTAAATCCTAATTTACCCGTAATATATACAAAGTGAATAACAATACGGTAAACTTATTAAACTATTCAAAAGTTGTATTTAAGTTATTAGGATGTTAAGTTTTTTTTAAAGGTTAGCTAGCGAGTTCCAAGCGACGATTTGACGATTGGTATGACAAATCAGTACTCATAAACGAGTAGAAAAATAGAGAAGAAAAAGAAAACTATTTAGATTTTGGTTCACAGATTTGTAATTTTCAAAGTCACTTCATAACAAATTTAAACTGTAAAAGAGAAAGGAAATGAGAGATTTTGGTTGGTACAAGTGTTGATTTTAACACTCCAATGATTTAAATGATAACTTTCAAATGGTTCATTGACCATTTTGTAACTTTTTGGAGTTAAGTGACCAAAAGATATATTTACTAATAGTTTAGTGACCTTTTGTGGAATTTGCCCATAATAATAATGTGAATTTATTTAAGAGACTTACGTTCTTTGTCCGCCTGCTAATTCGATCCTTGTAAACCTTCGCCATTCCCGCCACGGTTTTCCCTTTCAAACGTTCTTGTTGCCGGGATGTTGATGATTCACCGGTATAAAAGGTTCCCGGACACCGGCGTTGTTTCTTCCTGACTTTTCCATTAGCTTCTTGTGAGTTACCGGGATCTAAATCCCGGTTTCTTTTTTTGCTTCCACTCGACATCGACGGGTTGAGCTCTTCGAACAAAAATGGTGGTCCGTTCGCGACCTCGGGTATCAGATCATCGAGATTGAGACTCCAATCTAAGTCATTCCCAAAACTGTAACCGTTGCTCATCCTTGCACAGATCTGGGAAAATTTTAACTTGGATCAGAAGAAATCGTTGAATAAAAAAACAATACAATCGAACATTCAGATATAAATTAAGAAGAAGCAAATCATTGAAGCAAAATTATATGAAACAAAATCTTCTCAAGAAATCCAAAAAAATCAAAGCAAGAGATGATAATGAACACGTAAACTTAGTAGTACTTACTGTTAGAGAAGAAGAGAGAAAGTGTCGCCTGCTTGCCGAAGATTACTCATTGGAGGGGGTCTAATTATATAAGAAGGCCAAGTGGGTCATTGGATACTATGTCTGCTTTTGTTTTTTCTTCAAATAGAGTGACAAAAAAAAAGCTGGAAACAGGGAAGGAAAACGGTCCCCACTCTGTTTGATCCCCTCTCTGGGGAATCATTTTTATTGTATTATTAGGTCCGATATCGTTATTAAAGGGTAAATTTCATTAGTAGTCACTCAATTGTTGATAAGTTTTTTTAGATGAAAGAGGTCACAAGGAAAAATAAAACTATAAAAAAACACCAAATTATATAATGTGTAAATGTTAAGGGTTAGATTTTCTAGAATCAAGACTAAATTGAAATAATGTATAAATATTTAAGACTAAAGTTGCTATTATGCCAATTTTAAAAGTTATCACTTCAACCTTCTGTTAACTATTTAACGACTAGTGACAAAAAAAGAACAAAATTAAATAACTAAGCGATCATTTTATAATTTTTCATAATTGAGTGACAAAAAAAATTATCAATAATTAAATCAAGGAAAAATTCATGCATGAAAAAGCTAATGAACTTTCTTTGGCACTGTGGTTTTCGAAATCTTCGCTAACAACTGTTTTTTTTTTAAGTTTTACTTTGCCACCCTAAAACTAGTCCTAAGGTTCGCCATTAGTAAACTAATTATTTTTATTAAAAATTTTATTCATTATTACCGTTAAAATTGACATGGCTGATAGAATAATTAAATAGTAACTTGTGGCATGCCACATGAACCTCTTACAAAGACTAGTTTTTAATAGTAGAAATAAATAGAATTTTTAATAGAAAGACCAATTTACTCTTTAATTTAACTTATGTGGACTAATTTGCTATTTTTTTAGTAGATGGGGCAAAATGCAATCGGATTCCTATTACAAAGGCCTCTGTGATACTTTTACCTTACTATTAATTATTTCAATTAAAATGTTGTCATCAATTTTTCCTAAAAACAATATTACGACAGAAAAGAATATTTAATCATGGCAACTTGAATGGGTGTTTAAAAAAATTCCTAATAAGTATTTTTAAAGTTATTTTTATTGTTACATGACATTATTAAGTTTTTTTATTTTAAAATTTCATACCAAAGAATTTAATAGAATAATTTCAACGACGGTCACGACTACACCTGAATTTTTTAACTGATTATTTTTGTTAGAAATTTTATCCATTTCTACTGTTAAAAGTTGCCATAGTTGACAAAATAACCAAACAATGACTCATGACGTGCCATGTGTATCTCATGTTGACATACATGAACTAATTTTTAACAGTAGAAATAAATAAAATTTTTAATGGAAGAATTAATTTACTTTTTAATCTAGCATACAAAGACTAATTTATCTATTTTTAGTCACCCAACCATCTTGGATTTTTGGGTATTTTTATTTTCATGTTAGCCAACCAGTGACAAAAAAAATTTAAATAGTTAGGTGATTATTTTGTAATTTACCCTTAACTTTTTTTTTGTTTCTAGTCCCGCCTCTATTTGCAATCTAATTTATCGTATTATTCTCTTTCCGGTATCCTTTCTCCAAAATGGAATCTTGTGGTTGCAAGTTTGCATCCCGACACGTGAAATCCGGAATCATGCTGACTGAACTCTAAAGTACAATTGATGAACTTTCCTAGCCATAGTGGCTTCCAACTTCCCCGCTAACGGCTGTTTTTATGCTTTTTGATAATGAATTTCTTCTTAAATATGATCACAAAATATTTGTATTTTTCATAAATTTAAAATTTAGATATTATATTTTTATTTTTAGGAATTTAGGTTGTTCGATAAATTGACAAAATAAGTGTTGAAAAAATAAGCATTGAATATAAATTATAAAATCTGTTTAATATTCTACTTAAAATTAATTATGAAACCTTGTTAGATTGTTTGATAAATATAAATTTTAAATCATCAAAAAATATATTTTATTTAAAATATATTCAGGTTCAACTGTTAATATTATTAAAAAAATTTGAACGCAAAATAACCTGATTCAAACTACCTTGATTACCACCTCTACATTGAACTAGAAACATCATAATGCAAAACTTGTAAAATCTCATCCGAGATACATTGAAATGGTGAGATTTTGGGCTCTTGTATCTTGCCAACGTCGCCATTGCATCCGCAACACGATTTCCCTCTTTGTAAGTGTGCATAATGCGTACCTCTCAGTCTCGATGAAGCAATTGCTATATAGACCGAACGAAGGTGTTAGATCTTGACATAACCCAAAGGTGAAGACTCCAAACAATCATTTTTAGTTTTTTCTCACCTTTTGCTTCCCATCTGATTACCGGAGCCCTAGTTACTGTTACTAACTTCATGCCATTTTCGAATAAATCACTCTTAGACACGTTAAAATTTTTTTTGAGATGAAGCATAATAAAATTGTATATTTTTACGATAGCAAAAATATAATATTACTATTTTAATAGCTTATATTTTTATAATTTTTAAATGATTAAATCAATTTTTTTTATCATTTTTAGGACTAAAATATAATTTTATCATATATTAATATAAATTCTTATAAATTATAAAGGGACAAAAGTTAAAATTTCCATTTTATGAGGGTTGGTGTTGGCTCCGCACCTGCCTAGACACTCTCCATCTCAACAAACTTAGTATCAAACAACTATTATCTGTGCTTATCTTTTAATGTTTTAATGTTTTAATGTTCATTGGGCCAAAAAGACAACTATTCCATTTAATTAAAAGGCTAAAAAGACTTGAATTTAATGTTTTAATTTATGAGAGAGCCTAAAAGAAAATTTTCCCATCTAGCCAAGGGGACTATATTGGTTAATATCAATAAGAAGTGTGCATATACCATATTTTTAACAAAGGTTGGATCAAGTTCCCTTACTTTATCCAAGTCCTGAAAAAACCAAAAATTTAAGATCTTGAAATCAAACTTAGAATTTTCTTTGAGTTTCAAACATTGATGTACCTCTTTTGATCGTTGTTGTTCTAGTTTCGTAAGCTTCGCTATTAATTCAAGTAATCTTGGCTTCGCCTTATCTTCTGTTAATTTGCAATCCTCGTACTCACTCTTAATTTCTTGGTACTTTTTTATAATGTCTTAGACATCAGATCGTTTGGGCCACTCATGCAATTCAATTTAGTCGAGACAGTTGAGAATAAAATCAGAGGCTTTCCTTTTTTCACCAAGTGTACACAAAATATTCGAATAAGTAAGACAGACTAAATTAAAATTAAATCAGAGTCAAATTATATTAATTAAAACTGAATTAAGGACCAAATCACACGACTGACAAACAATGGAGAACCAAAATGGATATTAAGCCTTCCAACAAAAACATGCAGATCCAGGGGGACACAAACTGGTCAACGGACGTCATTCTCACAATTTATTGTTTTCTATATTTGTTCTTTTAGCTTTTTCCATTACTGTTGACTAAAGACGGTGAGTAATCGTGTATTGGACTAATGATTAGGATTTTCATTATTTTAGGTGTTTTGAGTTCAAATCGCGTTAGTTGTGTTGTTGTTAGAGCTTTGCTCCCCTCTTGTAATTCACCAAAAAAAATTAAGATCGTGAAAAAACAGATATAATCAGAACATATAATGAGATTGTTTAAAAAATAGTTTGATGAATCCGATGATATGAAAATTTTGATCTTTGCAAAATCATGGGAAGTGAGGATTTAAATTCAAAAAAGTTATTACTACTTTTTTTTCTAGATTAGATCGTACTTCTAAATAATCTCTCTTTTTAAAAGAGATATTTTAAGAACTCTTCTAAAAAGATAATTTTGGGTCTACATCAACGGATATTGTTAAATATTTTGGTATATCAATTTTTTTTACAAATATCCAAAATTTTTAACTTAATACCAAAATTACTAATGAGGTACCAATATTTCTAGTAGAAATCATTGGCCATTTTGGTATACCAAAAATTTCCTTTTCTTGCTCGTGTGTTGGGGTTTGATAGATTGTACCAAAATTTGTTAGATTGCATTTCGCCCCTACTAAAAAATGGGTAAAGTAGTCCATGTACATTAGACTAAAGGGTAAACTGGTTTTTTATGTTAAAAATTCATCCATTTCTATTGTTAAAAGCTATCTTGGATTTTTGGGTATTTTTCATTTTATTCGTTAGCCAACTGGTGACCAAAAAATAAGAAGTTGGGTGACCATTTTATAATTTTTCATAGTTAAGTGACCAAAAAATAAACTTACTAATAGTTGAGAGACCATTTTGTAACTTTTCATAGTTGAGTGACCAAAAATAAATTTATTAATAGTTGGGTGAGTATTAGTGAAATTTACCCTTACTTTTTAATAACTTCGTATATATGAAATACTTTAAAACTTTAATTTTATATAATTTTTAATGTAATGCCTTTAATAATCTTTTTTAATTCTTACCTAATTGGTATATCCAGGTTTGAATTCGATCTCATTGTATATGCATAGATTACCTTAAGACATCTAAATTGATAACATTATTTTGGACTTTTTTTAGCCTTGGGCCCCTTATTAATTGGAAAATAATATTTTGGACCCCTTTCAGCCTTAAGCACTGGACAGCCACACCTCCAAACGACCCTCAGGACCTGGCCAAATCTTGGAATCTATAAGATAAATTATTAACCTATTAAAATGTGTATAAACATACGATTTTAACATAATAAACTAGGTAAAATAACCAACACAATTTCATACATAGATGAGCACATGGTGATGAAATATATCAATGACTCAAAAATCATATAGTATAAATGATTGCAAAACACCAAGTCCATGCAAGACACCCAAAACCATATAGTTCAAATAGAGAAAAGTAAATGTAGAAACCCAAAGTACATCATACCAAATAAGTTTTGGGAGTTTTGTTGCAAATGCAAAACACCCTTTGATTCTCAATAATGAGAGCTGATCCACCTTTGATTTCTCCAACCTCCTTTTTTTAGTCTCATCCAGAAACTTGTGTGCAAGCTAAGTAGGCAAAACAATTCTTCTTTAACAAATCATCCGCAAATCCCACTTGAAAACCAAGTTCCTTGGCCTTATTAAGTGTAGCCCCCCACTTTGTCAACGTATCCAAGTCCAATTTCTCAACTGGAAAATCTTCCATCTCTTTTATTGCAGCACAAACCAGAATTTGAGTTGGTTTATAGGTAAAATCAGTAACTATTCCACGATCCTTTTCGATTCGGCTCACAATAGATTGAAGGAAGCTTGGAACTTCCTCCCAACCGATTTTCTGCAACTCTTCTTGTAAGCCTGGGAAACTTTCTTTCCCCACTTTGTTGTTGCCTTTGTCATAAACTCGGTGTTTCAGACCATAAAAAGCAGAGAGTAGAGATGGGGACCTTGCAGAAAACTGAAACAAAAAACATAGAAAACCATAAATTATGAGAATGGTATGTCTATGATTAGTTGGGATTTAATGTGATGTCATTACGAACACGTCTTCAACAAATTCATGTGTCTAATAAATAATCATAGATGATGAATATTGCAAGATGCTTATGTTCAAATACTACTTGGGTCAGCTAATGTCCAATGCATTATATATATATACATGTATCATACTTGTTCCTTTAATTTCTCCAAGAAGGAATCCTGGAAATATAAACCTAAATGATTCACGATGTAATCCTGAAATTTAATTAGAAAAATGTAAGAAAGGCAAGTTCAAGAATGACATGAGACATTAAGATAAAGATAAAGGACAGAAAACTTAAAAGAAGATAAAGATACAATGCCTTATCTCTAAGTCTAAAAATAAATCTAGTGCACGAAACAAGAGAATTACTATAAAAAAGTAATATTTGATGCTCCTATCATAGGAGAAATTATTTTATTGACCCTTCTCACTAAGGTTCATTTCTAATTATTTAATGACATCCCAATAAATTTTTTCATGTCATTAAAACATATTTTTAGCAATTTTTTCACCTTAAAAACCCCAATCCCCAAATTTTAAACCTTAAATCTTAAACCATAAATCCGAAACTCAAACCCAAACCGTGAATCTCGAACACTATACATTGTAACTCAAACCCCAAAACATAAACCATGAACTTTACAAACCCCAGACCTTAAACATAAACCATGAACTTTACAAACCCCAGACCTTAAACATAAACCCTGAACTTTAAATCTCGAACCTCAAATATCAAACTCAAATCTTGAACCATGAACACTAAATCTCAAACCCTAAACATAAACTCCAAACCTTGAGTTTAGGGTTAGAGGTTCGAGTTTGGGGTTTGGATTTGAGTTCGGGGTTTAAGGTTCGAGATTAAAAAATTACCAAAATTATGTGTTAATGACATTTAAAAATTGCTAAAATGTCATTAAATAATTAGAAAATGACCATGGCTGATGTGGTGGGAAGGATCCATAAAATAATTTTTCCTTCCCACCACATCATCCATGGTCCATTTCCAATTATTTAATGATACTTCAGCAATCGTTTCTATGTCATTGACACATAATTTTGGTAATTTTTTACTCTAAACCCCGAATCATGAGTCCTGTACCTCAAATCTCAAACATGAATCTTGAACCCAAACCCTAAACACTGAGTTTAAGGTTCAGGGTTCTAGGTTCAAGTTCGAGGTTTGGGTTCAAGGTTAAAAAATTACTAAAATTATGTGTCAATTATATGAAAAAATTGCTAAAATATCATTAAATAATTGGTAAAGGGACCATGGTTCATGTGGTGGGAAGAGTCCATAAAATAATTTCTGCCATTGATATATAAATTTCATGCATAATCAATAAATAATAACATGACACATCTCATTAAATTTAAAAAAACAAAAATTATGCATACCAATAGATCACGGTTCCCAGCTGTTGTTGAGTGCTGAAAAACCAAATTAAAAAGTTAGATGGGAGACTTAGATTGAGTAATTAAATTGTAAAAGTTTAACATACCTCTTTACGTTGTTGCTGTAATATATCAAACTTGGATGCTACTTCGAGCGATCTTTCCTTATCCTCTTCTGGTTCTAAATTGGCATTAACTATTTCATGGAACTCTTGCTGAATGCCCTGCACATCCGGTTGCATTGGCCATGGCTTGACGAGCACTGATTTCATATCTGTCTCCTTGTCCTTCCTTTCCCAAAACATACACACAAAATAGGTGTTAATAGAAACAAACATATTGACATTGTCTTGTCTATACAAGCATATTTTTGGATCATCTACTACGATAGTAAAAACCATTCTCAGATTTTAGTTACTTTGTTTACTATTGAAGTTGAAAAACACTTGTCGGCCCAAACCATGATTTCAAACAAAAAAATTTTGTGTAAACAAACCGTTTTTCAAATCAACCTTCAATTTTAAAGTGGGATTTTAACCTAAACCAAGAAGTTAAATTTTGTAACTTTTGACCTTTGAAAAAGTTCTTTAAATGAAACTATTTTTTTTTTATTCTCTCATTAAATCTTCTACTTTACAGCATATGTCTAGAAATAATTTTTAACACGGGTAATAAACACTATCAAAAATTTTAAAATAACTTTTATAAAATAGTTTTTCATAAACACTTTTCAATAATAAACTAACTTAAAGTAAGTATAACCAATAATACAGAGTCGAATCCGTGCTAGTCGTTGGTAGTGGCATTTTTACCTTCAATATATATACATAAAAAAATAACAATAATTATTAAATTCAATTAAGAGAATTTACTTGTGCTATCTGTCTGTCAATCCGATGTCTGTATAGTAACCTTATTTGCGGCCCAGTTTTCTTTTCAACAAGCTCTTCCTTGGTAAATTTTTTATTTTTTCGCATTGGTGATTGTTGGGAGTTGTACTGTTCCTCTGTGCCCTTTTTTTTAGCTTTCGATTTGTCAAGCTCTTCAAAGTGTCTTTTCATGCCTATACGCGAATTGTTTGTCTGATTATGATTGAGCAATTCTTCGTTCTCTCCATTTTGAAAGTTCCGATTGGTTGCTGGTGTCGTTATCCCATAGTGTGACGAGTCTCCAATATCTTTAAAGGGATTTTCAAGGTGTGACATCCCCATCTTGACACGGATATGAGAAATTTAGATTAAAACAAATCATTGAAACGAAAAGCTTAAACCCTCAACATAGTGAAATCATGAGTCATTTCCTGAGAATTTGTTGTTGCAAATGTTGCTTGTGAGTTTGAGGGCATACAAGGAAAGTATATGTTGTAACAAGGTGTCAATTGTAGGTGGAGAATTCAATTGATTTGGCACTTCTTCAACAATTTTTTTTAGATTGAAGGACAAATTTCGCATAAGAAAACAACAATATAATAACAATAAACAGCAGCAAGAAAAATTTAACCGGAAAGATGCACGAAGAGCAAGTAATTTTTATAAGAGTAATTTTTGATGTACCGTTGATATATAAATTTTATGTGTCATCAGTAAAAAACATTACACCTTATCATTAAATAAAATAAAAAATAATGCATAACATACCATAGGAGGATCAGGGTTCCCAAAGCCTGTTGAGTTTGTTGAGGGCCAAAAAAACAAATCACCTGAGAGCTCTTTCTCTTGAGAGTTCATGCCTGCACTCAGCATCAAGGAGTTCACACCTATGCCTGCACTCGGCATCAAGGAGTTCACACCTATGCCTGCACTCGGCACCGGTATCAAGGAGTTCACACCCATGCCTGCACTCGGCATCAAGGATCTCGACATCATGTTGTTCTCGATCTCTCTCTGTTGAAAGTTCTCTCCATTCTTGTTCATGTAGTTCCCAAATGAAATATCTCCCTCTTGAAAGTTCTGATTGATTGCTGGTGTCGGTCTCTCAGGTGGTAACAAGTTTCCAGATCTTCCATAGCTATCTTCAGGGGATGAAATGTTAGCTATGCTCATTTTGGCACGAGTAAAACCGCAGTGAAAAAAAGAGAGAGCAGGGTCGGGTGTGCAAGAGAAAAACTAAAGAAACAAAGCAATAAATAAGCCCAATAGATCACATAGTGAAATCACTGAAACGAATCACCTGAGAACTCTTCCTCTTGAGAGTTTATGCCTGCACTCAGCATCAAGGAGTTCACACCCATGCCTGCACTCGGCATCAAGGAGTTCACACCCATGCCTGCACTCGGCATCAAGGATCTCGACATCATGTTGTTCTCGACCTCTCTCTGTTGAAAGTTCTCTCCGTTCTGGTTCATGTAGTTCCCAAATGAAATACCTCCCTCTTGAAAGTTCTGATTGATTGCTGGAGTCGGTCTCTCAGGTGGTAACAAGTTTCCAGATCTTCCATAGCTATCTTCAGGGGATGAAATGTTGGCTATGCTCATTTTGGCACGAGTAAAACCGCAGTGAAAAAAAGAGAGAGCAGGGTCGGGTGTGCAAGAGAAAAACTAAAGAAACAAAGCAATAAATAAGCCCAACTTCCATCACCAGAAGCTCGAGATTTTAACTTTCTCTATGTAAAATTGACGCGATAAGACTACCGGAAAGTTAGCTGTCAAACTTGGCACTATATGCTTCAACGAAAGCCCGTGCGCAATTCTGTTTAGGTAATAGAGTTGACTGTATTTTGAAAAAATCTCAATGCCGGTATTTAGTGGAGATAATGGTTTTTTTAGCTTCTGAAGTAGATAAAAAGAAGTTGTTGGACCACTTCATTTTTTAAAATGATTTGTTTTTTGTTTTTGGTAAAGCTAAAAGATAAATAAGTCATTACAATTCTGTTAGGACGAGTTTTTTTAGTTCATCGCGAGAAAGTTACGTTGAAGTTGAATATGCTCGCGCCCATCGCGAGAAAGTTATGTCGAATGTGCGCGCGTGTAAATATGAGTGCCAACATTATTCTTTTCATATTATATTAACCTCAATTTTCATCCCCTTCGATTCACTACTGCATTCTCTTCCTGTTGCAATAATCAAGCAATTTTTGCCTTGATTTTAGTTTGAACCATCAATGGCGGAAGAAGCTGGGTTCACCTTGGGCGACAAATTGAGCTCCCTTATCTCTGACATGTTGCTGCTTGTCAAATATGACCTCGACAGAATCACAGTCTCTGCAATCATAGTTATGCTTCCTGACGCCGAAGAGCGATCTGCGACCAGCAATTTCACAGCTTGGCTTGAAAAGCTGAAAGATGCACTTTACGATGCCGATTACTTGCCCGATGAGTTATCTTTCGATGATTTGAGAAGGCTTCTCTTTCCCTGGTCAAGGGGAAACAATTATGTTCACCTTCCCAAAATGAGCTCTCAAATTCAGGTCATTAAGAACAGGTTAACTTCCCCTGAAAGGGTGTTCGACATGTTAAACTTTTTCGATCACCTCCTCGCTGCAAAGAGCACAACTTTGGTAGCAGGTTGTCCGACTAGGATGAAGACGACGGCAAAGGTAAGTCTTTGGCAAATTAAGATCATTAAATTCTATTCAAAATCTAGAAATAAAGATAAAGTTGACATGAAAAAAATATTGATTTTTTTAAACCATGCATGAAATGAAGAGTGGAAGCAATGAATCACGTAGATGAACTTTTTCTTCTTCTTTTTGTTAATCACATTGACCCAACTTGCAAGCTTTCTCTAACCAACGAATTCCTTTGTTTTTCCTGCTGTACTCTTCGTCGACGGCGGCCGTTTCTCTGTCTTCTCTTCACCGATATAGATACATGAAACCTGTAAGTACTCCTAAATCTACTAATTCGCTATCATATCCTTTATAATTTTTCTGTTGTTCTGAGTTGGGAAATCTGAGTTAAATTTCTCAGATCCGAACAAGAAGATGGGTTATGGCGTGACAGAATTCGAGCATCAGTCTATGTCCAAGAAAAGAAATCTTAACTTTGTTTCCGATGACTTATTGAGACAAGAAAGAAAAGGAATAAGGAAACCGAGGGAGCTCCGGTACCGACTAGAATCATTAACAAAAAATGAAGAAGAGTTTATCGAGTCATCCGTGCCAGAAACAGTGGAAACTTACGATGATCCGACCAAAAGAGGGATAAATAATGTAAGTCTCTTAATCGAACTTACTAATTCACATTCAATTTATTTTAATAAATTCATTTGTTTATTTGGAAAATTTCTTTGCCTGAGCCTCAAAATCTGGTTTTTATTTCCAAAATGGTCCCTATCTAGTGGTAATATCTCTTAGAAAAAGCGAGGCAACTTAGTTATGCAAAGGTGACAAGACTTAATGAAACACATCACTATCATCACTAATAGCCTCCCCTTCTCTTTGTCGAGTAATGAATTTGAGATTTCATGCTTCTTTTATGTCTTTCCGATACATAATTACACATCAAATCTCAATTGAGTTTTATCTAGTGTAATCGAGCCAAGCTGAATTTCATGCTTCTTTTATGTCTTTCCGATACATAATTACACATCAAATCTCAATTGAGTTTTATCTAGTGTAATCGAGCCAAGCTGAATTCAAATACTATCAGATTCAAGCTCGATTTCTAAAGTTAATAATATATTAAAAGAAATAGTGTAATTTAATTATATGAAAATATAAAAAAACTCGATATGGCTTACGAGCCGTTTGAGTTAAGTATTACTAACCTAATCGAGTATTACTTTTTTTTCCCCACCTCCAATGGAAGGTAAAAGTTACTGCAACCGATGATCTAACTCGTGAAGGAGTACAATCTAAATTCCGTGATTTGGAGAACCAACTTTATGACGAAGGCAACGACAAAGTGGAATGCAAAGATTTCCCAGGCTTGGAACAGGCATTGAAGAACACTGCTTGGGGGGAAATTCCGGAGTACCTCGAATCTATTGCAATCCAAATCGAAAAAGATCGTGGAAAAACTACTGATGTTTTTCATATCGCCATTCAAATTCTGGTCTGCGCTGCGATCAAAGAGATGAAAGATTTCTCGGTTGGGGATTTGGATTGGGATACCTTGAAAAAGTGGGGCGCCACACTTAATTACGCTGAGAAATTTGGTTTTCAAGTGAGATTTGCTGATAATCTGTTGAAGAAGAATTTGCTAGCCTATTTTGCTGTTCAAAATCTTCCCAAATCGACTGCAAAAAAATAGCTACGCGAAAGCAAATGCTTGTGCTGTTGTTGTTGTTGGCTTTCTATGTCTACAATGGTATTGACTTTAACGTGCTTGTCCTTAGACTTTGGATTTCTATATGAAGTTTATTTTGCACTAAACAAATTAAGGATTGAATTTAAGTTATAAATTTTGTTTTACATATTAATTAAAATTAAACATTAAATAAGGTATAAAATTGAATTCATCGATTTCGTAAGAAATTAATTTAATTTATGTTTGATTATGAGGTCTAAGTTCAATTTTGAGTTTGAATTAAAATATTCAATATTAAAATTAAAGTCACGAGTTATCGATGTCAAATATTAGTAGGTTTGAATTTTATTTATACGTGGCTCTAGTTTGGGATTTTTTAAAATTTTATTTTAATAAAAATTGTAAAAATTATTATAATTTTTAAAAATTTAAATTTTCTTATCAATTTAAAATTATTAAATTTGATTTATACTGCATTTAAAAGGAATACAAATATTTTTTAAAAAAAATTTATATCAGTATCACTAATATGTCAGGCAACATCACTTAAAAAACTATTACTTTTAGAACGTCATGATTGACTGATGAGTGGGAAAAATTTAGGGTGGTTCCACTAATCTGTCAGACGACACTCAAGCTATTGTAAAAATCACCTATTTTCGTAAATAATCTAGGCTCAATATTATTTTCATAATTAATTGTTTTAAAAAAAAACTAATTTTAAAATATTTAAATAGTTTTTTTTACAAACTTTATTTTTTTACATTTTGATAATATTATTATTAAATTCAACTAATTTTTAAATAATTTATATTCTTACAATGGTGCTTTTGTTTTCAAAAAAATTCCTACCCTAATGTGTGAACAATTGCCTAGTTAAGGGCATAACTTTGACACAAAAAATGTTTAGGTCTTAATGTAAGAACACTTGCTAAGTTTAGGACCTAAATTGAATAAAGAAAAATTGAGGCTCCAAAAAGTGATTTAACAATCCAAATAAGCATTTGGCCCCAAATTTGGCATCTTCTCCTAGTTTAACAGTTAGGGTTTTAAATACTGAAAACTATAAAGAAAACGTTCAAATACCACACGATGCAAAACGAGATAAAATAGGGGATATATCAATGGTTTCTTATCTCTACAACATGAATAAGATATATTTTTTATTTAAGAACTTGGTAATTAAATTTATTTTGGCATCTATAATTGTTTTTGTCTATTTTGATCCCTAAATTTGAAAAAATATAAAAATTTCACAGTCAATCGATTCAACCACTTTGTTCGGATCGTTATATTGATCAGTTCTCAATCTATCCGATTTGGTCTTAATCTAGTAATACTAATCACATCACCAAATCTTGACAGTGTCCATATTTAAGGACCAAAATGAATCCAATTACTAAATAAAATAACAAAAATGGACCTAATTGACAAGTTTCAAAGACAAAAAATTATATTATCGCTATTATCAAACCTATCAATATAACAAAAAAATACAAACACAATAAAAAATCAAACACGGCAATATTAGATATCACATTATACCAAACGATATAATAGAAAGATAATACACCAACATGAAATATATCAATGTTTTAAGATGAATATCACAATGTAATATAAATTATTAAAGTTATCAAAATTTATATAAAAATAAAATATTTTAAATGCAATTATAACTCAACAAAATAGACCAACATAATATAAATTCAAGAACATTCTAGATAAAGTTGAAACATAATAATATTAGATACCACATGATACAAAATCAATATAAAATATATCAATGTCTCAAAATCCATCCATATAATATAAAATATTAATCTTTCAAAGTTCATCTCCAATATGATTATAACACAACAGCACATGAATAAGGTCCAGATAAACAAGGTAAAGTTCATGAAAAACAAATTGAAGCAGGGTGATTTTCCAAATATTTTGCTGCAACTGCGAAAACACCCTTTGATTCACAACCATGAGAGCTCAGCCACTAATGATTTTGGAACCCCTTTTTTTAGTTGCATCCAACCATTGTTGAGCAGCAAATAAAACAAGCCGATGATGCAACAGATCATCAGCAAACTCCACTTGAAAATCCTGTTCCTTAGCGATCTTGAGTGCGGCTCCCCATTTTTTCAACCTATCCTTGTCCAAATCCTTGACTAGCAAATCTTCCATCTCTTTAATTGCAGCGCAGACCAGAAGTTGACTACCAATTTTGACACATTCAGTGGCTTTTCCACGAGCCTGGTCGATTCGAATTGCAATAGGTTTAAGGTAATCTGGAGGTGCCAGACCAGTACTGTGTCGTAAGGCAGGGAAGTCTAGAAAATTCACTTTGTTGTTGTCTTCGGCATAAATTTCCTTTTCCAACTCATTAATTTTAGACTTTAATTCGTCTTGAACATCCCCTTTGTTATTGTCTTTGGCATAAATTTCGTTTGCGAACTCATTATATTTAGACTGTAATTCTTCATGAGTTGGCAAGCTTCCATGATCATCAGCAACTTCTTTCATAAATGGATATTTAGAATACAACTGAAATAAAAAAACACCAAAAACATGTCATAATTTGGTAAAAGTACCACGGAAACCCCTATGCTAGGAGTGAGATTATATTTGCCTCTCTTTATTAAAAAAAATCAAATTAATCCCTATATATTAGATTAAAAAGCAGAATAGTCATTTCTGTTAAAATATGATATTAGATTCATACAAAAATTACACAAGTACCACACTAGAAAAAACATTAAATTCAAGTACTAATAAGACATTCGAGAAATAACATTTATATCTAATGCTACTTTAGTAATTCAAGTTTTCAAATCTACCACTCATCATCTACCAAATTTATATATATATATATGTATATACACCATACCTCTTTTTGAAGAGTCTCCACGTCGTAGTCCTGAAATTTAGGAGAAATATAAACAAATGATTAAAGATGATAATAAGGGCAAGTCTAAAAATAACTTTAGATATTGAGACCTGAAAAAAGAAGATATTGGGTAGACAACAAATTAATCAAGAAAGATATGCATTTCTTTTTCTTTCCAAGTTCATAGGTTGAACATATATAGTATTTTCGAAGCTATGTCACTTTATATTCGTGTTTGACATATGTATGAACATTGGTTTAGAATATAACTTCCGAAGTTTTTCAAAATATATGAATTTTTAAAAAAAAAATTAAATATGTCAAGATTAGACGTGAATCCATAGAAAAACACTTGTACTCAAATCCAACTAATATAATTGAAAATGACTTCTTACTAGATCTAGAAAAGAAGTGTAGTGGATGCGGAAACACTTTACATTGTGATGAGGTTTATAAATGAGGAATGTACAGACACATATTTGAATATAGGTATACCTTCAAATACACAAATACGTATCCAATGCGTAAACCTGAATCCAAACAAATAGCTGAAAAAGAGACTTCTTGCTATGTCTAAAAACAAGTGTAGTGCATAAGGACATGCATTATAATTATAATTATAATTATAATATAATACTATATTAGTTAATATCAATGATAAGAAATGTGCAGACCTTGTTATTAAGGAACATTGCCACAGGGTTCTTTCCTTTGTTCAACTCCTGAAAAGCCAAGTTAAATCGTTAGATCAAGAGGATATTGAACTCGGCAATTATATTTGTAAACATTGGTGTACCTTTAGTTGTTGGTCAAATTGTCTGAGCTCATTTCGTACTTGGAACAATTTCTGCTTTGCCTCAGCTTCTGGTAAACGCTGTCCCTTGTGATTCCGCTGGATTTCCTTGATATTTTGCTTAACTTTCTTGAGATCAGATAGCAGTGGCCATTTTGTTTCGATTTGCTCAAGGGAGCCGAAAACTTGTGGTAAGAGATCACAGGCTCTCTCCGCAATCATCTTATACATATTCAAATAAGTCTTCATGCCACCAAATATACACACAAAACAAGTGTTAGAAACATATAGACATTGACAATGCAAGGATTTTCGGACTAATAGCCTGAATCATTGACTAGTTGATGGGCGACCAATCCAGGCGATGTGGGATTTATTATCTTCAACATATAGGTATAATGCACAACAATAATTTGAATTGAATATGAGACTTACTTTAATTATTTTTCTGTCAAGTCGATCCACTAAATTTTTCGCACCTCCCTTTATAGGTTTTTCCTCAATAAGTTCTTCCCTTTTCGGTTTCGGCTCTGGTTGTTCTTGAAGAGTTGATGATTCACCGATAAAAAAGGCTCCCCCGCGCTGCTTCTTTGTGACTCGTCCTTTAGGTGCGGACAAGTTACAAGAGACTAATTCAAGGTCTCTTTTAATGCCCAAGTTAGCCTGATTACAATCGACCGAAAACAACAGTCCGTTGCCGCCATCTTGTACTTGAGGTGTCGCACTACCAAGCCGTCGAAGGCTTCCTGTAGATTCGATGCTGGACAACAGCAGTCCGTCCACGCCATACTGTACTTCAGGCGTCGCCCTCCCAGGCTGTCGAAGGTTTCCCGTAGGTTCCAGGCTGGACAACAGCAGTCCGTCCGCGCTAGTTTCTACTTTAGATGTCTCCGTCTGAGGGTCTACCGTAGATCCCAGGTTGGTGCTGCTCGGAGAGTAATCAGGAAAAAGTTCATCAAAGTAGAAATCACTGTCAAGGTTGGTCATCTTTCACAGATCTGGGGAAATTAAAATCAGATCAGCGGAAATCATTGAATGAATTCAGATAGAAAGAAACAAACGAACTCCACTCAAACAACAGATATAAAGTAACAAAACCAAAGGATATGAAACCAGATTTCCTAAAAAATCTACCTTTAAAAGGACACTCAGCAGCAAAATCAAAGCAAGACAGATAAATACTAGTAATTCAGTAGCTACTCAGAGGTAGAGAATGAACAAGCCGGTGATCAAAGAAATGAATGAAATCAAATATTTATACGTGAATCAAGTCAAGTGGTATTAAAGACAGCTCGAGAAATTTAAAGGAACTCGACACGAAGTATGTAAATTTGTATATCTGGTAGGTCCACTGACCTGCCTTTCCACGGGTACCCTCCACAACTTTTTTTCCTTGATTTACGATACTAGGCTATTTTACCGACCCAAAATAACGACCACAGGCCCATTTACAAAAAAATTATGGAAATGGATTGTTTTGTTTAAAATTTACTAGAAGGGTCAACTCCCCCAAAACGCGTTAAGTTAATGTCGTTTTTAAGAGAAACGTGAGGAAGTGTGTTCAGCTCAACGCTTTTTTTTCTAATAACATATAAAACGCATTCACATCAGCACACTTTAGTAAAGCACTTTAACGTAGATGCATTTTTGCCCGTGCTTTAACGGTCAACTCCAACGACTATTTGAACTAGTCGTTGGACCCCAACAGTAAAAAAAAACTATAAATCCCCTCCCCACATTTTTTATACACAATTCTCTCCTAAATCTCTCAAAAATCTTTCAAATAGTCTCTTAAATTGTTTTTTAAAATTCTATTTTTATCTAAATTATTCTTTTTATTATTTTTTATTAGTAATTTTAAGAAATAGTATTTTTATTAAAAAAAATTTTGTGTTCAATTATAATTTTAGCAATGGTTGGGTCTCTAATCCGTTTTGATAACAAGCACATCTACGTAATCAATTGCAAATGGTAAGAATAAATTTTAAATTTTTTTATTTTTTATTTCATAGTTATAATTGAACTTATTTTTTTTTTATAACTTTTATGTAAATAAGTGGATGAACGAATTTTGTAATACCACATTCGTAATTTACCCAATCCTCCATCACCGTTGATCGAAACATATCTGGGGGAAGTTGTTTTTTGCACATGGCCCTTGTAGGCCGGGGGTGTAAGTTGGAATCGAAACTCATAAGCGCGTTGGTAAAAGGGTGGAAACTCAAGACACACACATTTCATCTTCCATGCGGTGAGTGTACTATCACTCTAGAGGGCATACAGTTACAGTTGGGGTAACATGTTTACAGGTTGATAGTCATTGGGTCTGTTCGGCCTGTTGACTGGGGAATCGTATATTATGATATTTTAGGTGTGGTTCCGGAGACGATTTACGGAGGTCGGATCGAAATGGCTTAATTATGAAATAATTTCGTGGAGCTGGTTAAGGATTCGACTGAAGTCCAAAGAGAACGACACGCTCGGGCATACATCCTTCAAATCATCGGGGGTATCCTAATGTCGGATAAATTACGAAATCTCGTCCATCTAAGGTGGCTATTGAAACTCATCAATTTTAGAAGAGCGGACGAACTTATTTGGGGGTCCGTCCTATTAGTGACATTGTACCACGAGATGTGTCAGGCGACGCAACTAGAAAAAATAAAAATTGATGGTTGCCTTTTATTACTACAATCATCGCAACGGTATCACTTTCCATTTTTACGTCCTCGAGTGAACTACCTGTATACATTCTCACTCATAACAAGGTAAAATTCAATATATATTATCATTATTAAATTGATTTAAAATAAAATTATTATGCTAGTAAGTTATTTAAATAGGTGGAACCATACCCCGAGTTGCGTGAGATTACCTATCGAGCTTCAAGATATACGACTTCTATTAAACCAACTATCGAAAGCAAATGTATGTATTTATTTAATTTTGAACTATATACAAATAACGTAGTCGATTTCGTATTTAGTAGTGTATATATAACACTAATGTTTTTATCACGTTCATATAGTTTAAATAGACACCATACTATAATTGAGAAATTCGGGTAGTAATCCCTAAGGAATACATTGAAATCTAAGGCTAAGACGAATGAGTGTCCTCATATTGATGATTTCGAGATATCATTATAGAAACTTTCTAACAAAATGGTTGTACTATAGACATTTTCAACTGTTCTCACCTCTCGAATAGGAAGAGATGTTGAAGTCGCAAGTCTTTCATCTGGTCTTGAAAATTCCATATACCTCAAGAGACAGTGATCCACTTTCGAGGTGTGTCTACACCATTACCTTCAAGCCCCGAGCACATTTGATATCAAATGAGTCATATCTCACGAAATTGACAGAAATATAAAATCAATACTTAATAGACGAAACTTTCATTGTCATAGATCTAAAGATATTTCACTTAATTCTTTTACAAAATTCTATCAACTCTATATTCTGATTAAAAACTAATCGCACTGTCTTCTCTAATAAAAGAAATCACATTGTTCTAGATTTTACAAACCTCACCACTGCATTAATGCAATCCAAATACAACAGTTACAACAGCTTTTGGCTTTCTAACATTTCCCAACATATAAAAACTGTAGACTTTGATACCTTGTAGTCGACAAACAACTTCAATCTCTATTGCTTTATTGCATGTACACTTGAGCCATCACTTGTTTTGATAAAATTGTAATTTAATCACTCATAATTCTTCATTTATTCAATTTAATCCTTATTCATCCATTTTCAACTCTTAAAGATATATGCACTATTGACCCTTCAACTTTCCCATATTTATACTTTAACCCCTCAAACTTTAAATATTTACACATAAACCAATATTTTTCATATTTATATTTTGACCCTTCAAATTCTGAATAACTATACTTGTATCTTAAATTTTGACCTTTCTTTTATTTTGTTTATATCATTTTCTCACTTTATCGAAAAATCAATTATACACTTTCAAATTTTTACTACTTTCATAATAATTTAGGAGTATTACATTCTCGATTCTAACGACGATAAGTTCCATGTACTCCGGAGTTTCGTTGTCCCTTCCACAAAGTTAATAATCAAAAATAGCCTTTTCACTCTGCATTGTTAGAGGCAAATCTTCTCAATCTTGATCAGGGGTAATAGGCTCATTAGTAGCAAGTTCTTCTGAACAAACCATGTAAAGGCTGCAGAGAGCTAAAACAACAAAAAATAGGCAAGTGCCGTAAGTTCGAAGTGTAATATATTGTAATAAAGAAATTATATCGATACCTCAATTTTTCAAAGTCTAGTTCCCAACCCTTGAAATGTAAGAGAATATGAATAAAGGATTGAAATGAAAAACCGTCCAGTAAGGCAACCCCAGACTGATCACTTGAGAAATTATGAACCCTTGATACTGCAGAAAATGGAGATGCAACAGAGATACATATGCACCAAAAATTAATCAAGTAAATTGATTTTCCAAATCTTGTTTTCTCGTTTTCATTAAGTTGGTTTTGATCATGATTTTCCAATGCAATAAATATACAACTAAGTACATATGCACCTATATCATACCTCTCTTCTTAAGGGTCCTAAGAACAACCCGAGGCATTGAGGCCAGATATAGACGGCAAAAATACAGGGTTTTCAATGCAAAAGTCCATGCAGAATTGGAGAAGCAGGGAGAGTCCTACACATTAGGTTATCTGGTCTGATATTAAAACTCTAGGTTGTTCAGGTAGAGGTTTGCTTGAAGTGCCTGTTTGACGCATATTGTGATATGGATGTCAAATATGACCCATCAAGATTCCTTCAAATACATGTTAGATGCAAACCCGCATTTGACATTATAATTATGAAGTTATTTAGAAATGAGTAATTTACCAACACATTTGACTATAGGTATCGGATATGACCATCAAAGATTCTTCTAAATACATTAAGAAAACTAAAAGAACTAAAAAAGTTGAACATGCATGTGTTGGGCATGAATTCTCATTTGAAACTCACCACAACCAAATCTAAGTACTAATGTGATTTATAAATAAGAAGGGCTTAGAGTATAATGTGCATACCATATTATTATTCAAGGTTGCATAGCTCTCTTGCTTTTTTCTTTCAGCTCCTGAATAATTACGTCAAATAGAAAGTTAAATGAAGACTTATATAATGAAATCAAACTTAGTAATCAAGATTTAGATTTAAACATCGAATACCTCTGATAATTGTAGATAAAATTGTTCAAACTTCTAGTGTTTTTTGAACAATATCCATTTCGACTCAACTGCTGCTAAAATGAAGTCACTGAACTTGTTCTAGGAGATTAGTAGACCTACAGACAGCATGAAGGAGACATCTAAAGTAAAAACCAGGAGACATCTTGCTTCCTTCAAACACTAAGTTCATCGGTTATCAATGGAAGTTCGTTCGTCGTTTACTTTAGATGTTTCCCTCAAGCTGTTGAAGATCCAATCGTGTAGTTCCCACATCAAAACCCCAATTGTTGCTAAAAGGCCAATCCGTGTTATTCAAAAAACTGTCATCGTTTAGCATTTTGAACAGATCTGGGAAATTTAACTCAGATCAGATGACGAATCGGGAAAAAAAAAACAAATGAAAATCATAACGAGCAAGCAAATCAACACCACCTAAATGTATTTTTTTAAGGGATATAAAAAATTATAAACTAAGGAAACTCAACGATTACGAAATAGAACCAAATAAAAGAAATTCTGCAAATTTCAGTAGTACTCACAGGTAGAGGAGAGGGGAGAAGGTGCAGCTGCCAAAGAGTAAACTAAGGAAATGAAGCTATTTATTGAGGTAGGGTTTTAATAAGATGGTTAATTTCATCAGTTAGTCCCCGAACAATTAGTCAGATTCTAAATAGTCCTAAACTTTAAAATGTTTTAATTGTCTTTGAAGTATTAGTATCATATCAATTAAGTCCGTCCTTCAATTGGTCTCCATGTCTGCTTAAAGGCTAAATATCAGCTTGGATCAGATTCGGGTAAAGAAACAAAACCAGCTACAAGGAGTAAGGGGCGATTGAACCAAGCAAAAACCAGTTAAATTAGAAAGGGATAATATACTAAATGGCATCTATTTTAGTTTTAATATTCAATTTGGTACTTAAATCTTTTGTTTTGTCCCAATTTTTTTTACTGAGTTTGACTTCAATGTTCACTTTAGTACTTGGGGTTTCTCGGTTTGGCACTTGAGTTTTTTTTTCCCAATTAAGGACCGTAATTTAACTTCAATGTTTACTTTGATTTTTGAGTTTTTTTTCCAATTGAATACCTATATATTTTTAATTAGAACACACTTGTCAAACATTCATTGGGAGCACATAACACTGTTTGATCCGGATACCAAATAAAATATAGAAACCAAAATTAAATATCGAATTAAATATTGAAACTAAATTCAACTATCAAATGGTATATTAACCCAATTAGAAAATAAGTAACTAACATAGTTCAATATAAACTAGTTCGATAAATTTATTGCACATATTTTAAGTTAAATTTGAGATTTAGTCCTTATATTTTAATTTCATATAACATGATTTTCTATTTTTACAATGACATTAATTAGCCCAAATATTATATTTACTATTCTTGTTAAAATATTGATGTCAATTAATTTCTAAAACACACACACACACAAAAAAAATCTATTTAGGTGATAAATTTGAATGAGTGTTTTTTAGGATAAAATTCATCTTAGTATTTTAACAAGAGCAAGTAAAGGACTGCAATATTTAGACTAATTAATAATATTATAAAAGTAAATAAACTAAATTATGTGAAATTAAATATAAATATTAAATCTTATATTTAAACATAGTAGAGAGATCATAATCATAATTTAATATCAAACAATCTATATCTAACATAGTCATTTATCATTCGGTTTAATAAAACAATGTTTTAATTATATTTTTAATCAATAAAGTCGTTATAATTATTTTAATAAATATATATTAAAATTTTAATAAACATTTAATAAATAATTGTTAAACCCATACCCAACTTGGACACCTGACACGATGTGAAGCTATCTAAGAGGCATTAGTGGATTTCCCTCCGCCTCACATCATATAGCTAATATGCTTCATCTTCCAACAAAACACCCGCTTTTAACAGGAACATACTAATTTCCAAGAAAGAATCATTAAAACATAACAACCTCAAACTACATTCGCAAAGAAAATGTTAAAACAACAATATTGCGATCGACAACAACCAATTTGCCACCTAACTGACCACACAACCAAGTCACCACCCATACTATTGGTGGCGTGACACTACCGGACGCAAGACCTCTCCTATAAATACAACAAGACCCTTTGAGCAACCATAAATGTAGGTACAATATAGGAGCTATAATTGTAGGTACAATATAGGTACAATATAGGTATAAGTTGTAACAAGGTGTCAATTGTAGGTGGAGAATTCAATTGATTTGGCACTTCTTCAACAATTTTTTTTAGATTGGAGGACAAATTTTGCATAACAAAACAACAATATAATAGCAATAAACAGCAGCAAGAAAAAAATTTAGCCAGAAAGATGCACGAAGAGCAAGTAATTTTTACAAGCAGTAATTTTTGATGTACTGTTGATATATAAATTTCATGTATCATCAGTAAATAATAACAGAAAACATTATCATTAATTTAAATGAAAAATTATGCATGACACACCATACGAGGATCAGGGTTCCCAAAGCTTGTTGAGGGCTGAAAAGCCAAATTACCTGAGAACTCTTTCTCTTGAGAGTTCATACATGCACTCGGCATCAAGGAGTTTTCACCTATGCCTGCACTCGGCATCTGCATCGGCATCAGCGAGTCCTCACCTTTGCCTACACTCGGCATGAAGGATCTCGACATGAGCCAGAATGGAGATATGAACTTTCAACAGAGAGAGATCGAGAACTACTTGATGCCGAGTGCGGGCATAGGATGTGCAGGGCATCGGCATCAAGGAGTTCTCACCTATGCCTGCACTCGGCATCAAGTAGTTCTCGATCGCTCTCTGTTGAAAGTTCATGTCTCCATTCTAGTTCGTGTAGTCCCCAAATGAAATATCCCCCTCTTGAAAGTTTTGATTGATTGCTGGTGTCGGTCTCTCAGGTGGCAACAAGTTTCCAGATCTTCCATAGCTATCTTCAGGGGATGAAATGTTAGCTATGCTCATTTTGGCACGAGTAAAACCGCAGTGAAAAAAAGAGAGAGAAGGGTCGGGTGTGCAAGAGAAAAACGGAAGAAACAAAGCAATTTTTCAATAAGATGGGATTATAAATAAGTCCAACTTCCATCACCAAAAGCTCGAGATTTTAATAAATAAGTCCAACTTACATCACCAAAAGCTCGAGATTTTAACTTTCTCTATGTAAAATTGACGCGATAAGACTACCGGAAAGTTAGCTGTCAAACTTGACTCTATTCTTCAACGAAAGCCGTGCGCAAGTCTGTCTGGGTAATAGAGTTTTGATTGTATTTTGAAAGAATCTCAACGTCAGTATTTAGTGGAGATAATGGTTTGTTTAGCTTTTGAAGTAGACAAAAAGGAGAAATTGTTGGACCACTTTATTTTTTAAAATGATTTGTTTTTTGTTTTTGGTAAAGCTAAAAGATAAATAAGTCATTACAATTCTGTTAGGACGAGTTTTTTTAGTTCATTTCGACAGTAATGGATAAAAATAGGGTAAACTACACTCATGGTCACTTTTGTTTACCTTAGGTTACATTTCAGTCACTTATGTTTAAAATGTTACGTTTTAGTCACTTACGTTATCGTGTTGTAACATTTTAGTCACTGAGCCGTTAATTGTCGTTAATGGTGTAATGATAAGCTGACGTGGCACGTTAAATCATCATTTCAAACAAAAACTTTAGGTTAAATTATACAATTGGTCCCCATAATTTTTCGTTTTGAGTAATTTAATTCTTTTATTTTCTTTTAACTTTCTTTCTTTTTTTTTCCCATTCTCTCCTGCTTCTCCCTCTGTTTTTCTACATTCTTTATTTCTTTTAACATACCAGGAAGTCGAATTGGTAGTGAAGAAAGAAGCATGGTATGGGTTTATGGGTTTTGGTTATAGGCAAATGATGACAGTCGACTTCCTACTTCTTTTTTCATTGCCAATTCGACTTTCTAATATGTTAAAAGAAATGGGAAAGGTATGAAAACAAAGGGAGAAACAAAAGAGAATGGAAAAAAAAATGAAAGTTTAAAGAACATAAAAGAAAAAAAAATAAATTACTTAAAACGAAAAAAATATGGGGATTAATTGTATAATTTAACCTAAAATTTTGTTTGAAATGATGATTTAACGTACCACGTCAGCTTACCGTTACACCATTAACAACGATTAATGGCTCAGTGACTAAAATGTTACAACATGATAATGTAAATGACTAAAACGTAACATTTCAAACATAAGTGACTAAAACTTAACATAAGGTAAACAAAAGTGACATGGGTGTAGTTTACCCATAAAAATATTAATATTGTCAGAGTATGCTCGCTCGCGCTCATCGCGAGAAAGTTATGTTGAAGTTGAATATGCTCGTGCCCATCGCGAGAAAGTTATGTCGAATGCGCGCGAGAAAGAAGCTGGGTTCACCTTGGGCGACAAATTGAGCTCCCTTATTCTCTCTGAAAGGCTGCGGCTTGTCAAAGATGACCTCGACGACCTCAGAATCATCGTCTCTGCCTGACGCCGAAGAGCGATCTGCGACCAGCAATTTAACAGCTTGGCTTGGAAAGCTGAAAGATGCACCTTACGATGCCGATGACTTGCTCCATGAGTTATCTTTCGATGTTTTTAGAAGGCTTCTCTTTCCCTGGTCAAGGGCAAACAATTATGTTTACCTTCCCACAATGAGCTCTCAAATTCAGGTCACTAGGATGAAGACGACGGAAAAGGTAAGTCTTTGGCAAATTAAGATCACTAAATTCTATTCAAAATCTCGAAATAAAGATAAAGTTGATATGAAAAAAATATTGATTTGTTTTAAACCATGCATGAAATGAAGAGTGGAAGCAATGAATCACGTCGATGAACTTTTTTTTCTTCTTTTTGTTAATCACATAGACCCAGCTTGCAAGCTTTCTCTAACCAACGAATTCCTTTGTTTTTCCTGCTTTACTCTTCGTCGACGGCGGCCGTTTCTCTGCCTTCTCTTCACCGATATAGATACATGAAACCTGTAAGTACTCCTAAATCTACTAATTCGCTATCATATCCTTTATAATTTTTCTGTTGTTCTGATTGGGAAATCTGAGTTAAATTTCTCAGATCCGAACAAGAACATGGGTTATGGCGTGGCAGAATTCGAGCATCAGTCTATGTCGAATGGAAGCAAGACAAGAAATCTGAACTTTTGTTTCCGATGACTTATTGAGACAAGAAAGAAAAGGAATAAGGAAACCGAGGGAGCTCCGGTACCGACTAGAATCATTAACAAAAAATGAAGAAGAGTTTATCAAGTCATCCGTGCCAGAAATAGTGGAAACTTACGATGATCCAACCAAAAGAGGGATAAATAATGTAAGTCTCTTAATCGAACTTACTAATTCATATTCAATTTAGTCCTTCTATTAATATTCATTTATTTATTTGGAAAATTTGTTTGTCTGAGCCTCAAAATCTGGTTTTTATTTCCAAAATGGTCCCTGTCTAGTGGTAATATATATCTCTTAGAAAAAGCAAGGAAACTTAGTTATGCAAAGGTGATAAGACTTAATGAAACACACCACTATCATCACTAATAGCCTCCCTTCTCTTTGTTGAGTAATGAATTTGAGATTTCATGCTTCTTTTATGTCTTTCCGATACATAACCACACATCAAATCTCAATTGAGTTTTATGTAGTGTAATCAAGCTAAGCTAAATTCAAATACTATCAGGTTCAAGCTCGATTTCTAAATTTGGAATTTGATACTCAGTCTGAGATCGGTTTAATAATTAAGCTTAAAGTTAATAATATATTAAAGGAAATATTGTAATTTAATTATATGAAAACATAAAAAAAACTCGCAATGGCCGTTTGAGTTAAGTATTACTAACCTAATCGAGTATTACTTTTTTTTTCCTACCTCCAATGGAAGGTAAAAGTTTCTGCAACCGATGATCTAACTCGTGAAGGAGTACAATCTAAATTCCGTGATTAGGAGAACCAACTTTATGACAAAGGCAACGACAAAGTGGAATGCAAAGATTTCCCAGGCTTGGAACAGGCATTCAAGAACACTGCTTGGGGGGAAATTCCAGAGTACCTCGAATCTATTGCAATCCAAATCGAAAAAGATCAAAGAGATGAAAGATTTCTCTGTTGGGGATTTGGATTGGGATACCTTGAGAGAAAGGGGCGCCACACTTAATTACACTGAGAAATTTGGTTTTCAAGTGAGATTTGCTGATAATCTGCTGAAGAAGAATTTGCTAGCCTATTTTGCTGTTCAAAATCTTCCCAAATCGACTGAAAAAAAAATAGCTTCGCAGAAGCAAATGGTTGTGTTGTTGTTGGCGGCGGCGGCGGCGGCTTGCTGCAATGTCTACAATAGTATTGGCTTTAATGTGTTTGTCCTTAGACTTTGGATTTCTATATGAAGTTTATTTTGAGATTAATTTTATATTTGTTAAATAAAAAAATTAAGCGCCAAATAAATTAAGGATTGAATTTAAGATTAAATTTAAGTTATAAATTCTGTTTGGTATATTAATTAAAACTAAATACTAAATAGAGTATAAGATTAAATTCATCAATTTCGTAAGAATTTAATTTAATTTATGTTTGATTATGAGGTCTAAGCTCAATTTTGAGTTTGAATTAAAATATTCAATATTAAAATTAAAGTCCCAAGTTGTCGATGTCAAAGATTAGTAGGTTTGAATTTGATTTATACGTGGCTCTATTTTGGGATTTTTTAAAAAATTTTATTTTAATAAAAATTGTAAAAATTACTATAATTTTTAAAAATTTAAAAATTCTTATCATTTTTGAATAATTTTTGCAATTTCTAATCATTATTTAACAATTTTAATGATATTTACAATTTTTATGAATTTTAAATATTATTTATATTTTAATAAATTTGAAAAAAAATTAGTTTTACAAGTTTTTTTTTTTTTACATTTTTACAATGATGCTTCTTTTTACTTCTATCTTGTTATTTAAATTCCTAATTGAATTGGTGTCACGTCCACACCAACTCGGTTTGAGAAATTACTAATTACCCTTATATAAAATCAATAAAAAATTACAAATTTGAAGGTTTGAACCTATACTATTATCAAACCGAAAACCTCAACTTTACCACTCTAATCAATGTTTTATTTTTGTGTATTTTAATATTATTACACAAAAGTTTTGACCCACATTTTTATTTTAGTTCCATATACATAATATATATATTATTAATAATAATTTCAAACCATACATTTTTATTTATCGTAAGTTATTTTTAAATACATATATACGTGGTAGAATTTCTAGTACATAATATTAACTTAAAATATATGAAAATAAAATTTATATTAATATTTGCTCTAATATAAATTTAACTAAAAAACAATTCATAGCATCATTAAAAATAATTAAAGTTAAAAATTATTTATTTATTTTAATAGAAATACATAAAGAAAAAATGTGTCATATCAATTCAAGTTGAAGTCAAAATTGAATATAACTTTAATTTTTTATCGGAATTAGAACAATTAAATTAATATTTAATTTCAAATCAAGTCAAAATCGAATTATGTTGGGTATATAATATCAAGTCGAGGTCAAGGGGTGAAAACCCATCCGCTCCACCACTATTACATCTATATTCGCAAAGCTGCCTTCATCTTTGCACGTCAAATGTACATCATTGTTTTCAGAATTGAACTAACCTCGTCAGTGGAATCAATTGAATCGAGAATCGATCAAGATATTGATTCAAAATAAGGGGTTAGACGATTGACCTGTAAATTGATCAGATTAGTTTAACCGGACAATGAATCAGTTGAACTGTAATCAAACTAAATAAACTATTTTTTATTCTTAATATAATTTTATTTTATTCAATCGAACCGAAATAGATAATATTATCAGTTGGACCAATTATGAAAACTTCATCTACATTCTTCCTCTTTTTTTTCTCTATGATTTAACGAGCAATTTTATACATGAACTTTAATTTTGTGCAATTTTATATATGAAATTTTGATTTGATCAGATTCTTATTGATATAACATCATTTTATGTTTATAGAATGCATACATAAACAACCATATTTATCCAATATAAAAATAAATTATTTTTTTATTTTTTTAAATATACATGATTAAATTAAAATTAAAGTTTGAAGTAAACATGAGAACCACAATTAGAGCTTTACTGTATAATTGCACCATATTAAAATTCATGTATATAATTACACATTAAATCAAAATTCATATATAATTTTGAGATTTATACCCTTGCTTGCTCTTTTTCTCCTCTCTTCTCATCACTCCATCGAAGTAGTAAGTGTTACCCAATTCTCTAATTCATTTTATTTAATCTCTATTCTTTTTTTTTCTTTGATTTTGCTGAATTTCCTCTTTTTAATGGCAATTTCTTTAATTAATTGAGGAAACTTTTGTTGTTTCAAAGAACATTTCAATGCTGGTTGACTTGCTTATTTCTTTCTATTTTTGTTCTAAATTGGAAAAAAAAACAGTTAGTATTTCAATAATTTGATCTGTTCTGAGTTAAATTTAGGATGGGGGCTTGGGATGCAGAACTTAAGTTTAATGTTGAGGGTGGCATTTGGCAAAATACCCAAATTCTCTACTATCGTGAATGCTAAAAGGCAAAATATTACCTAGAGACTATCTTTATGAGGTCGAATTCAGGGAGTAATCCATCATATACCTAGAAGAGTACATGGGCCACCCAGAGAGTGCTGCAGGAGGGGATGTGCTGGCAAGTGGGGGCAGGGACTAATATCTCAATTTGGGAGGATGTGTGACTACCGAGATCCGTGGACTTCAAAGTTCACAATAGTGTTAGGATGAGTGATTTGAATGTTGTCTCGGAATTAATCGATCAAGAACAAAGATGCTGGAAGAGAGATCTTATTACCAAACATTTTTCCTCAAAAGAAGCTGAGCGCATCCTTTGTATTCCACTATCAAAACACACTCAGGAAGACAGGCTGGTCTGGTGGGGTGAGGCAACTGGTGAGTACATCGTTAGGAGTGGATACAAAAGATTATTACAGGGAGAGGATACATCTGAGCCTAGACACTACAATAATGATCACACCATTTTCTACAAGAAGTTGTGGCAGACAGATTTGCCATAAAAAAGTAAGATTACAATATGGAGGCTATTTAATAACTACATTCCAACGTATTGTAATCTCCGTTACAGAAGGCTTCGAAGTCAACAGTCTGTCCTTGATGCTCAGATGGAACTGAAACGACAGAGCATGCTTTCCAAGATTTTATCACTGTAAAAGAAATATGGCAGCAGTTAGAAAAAAACATGGAATCAGGATGTATTACAGAGTGGATTTAGAGACTGGTTAATGGATATTGTGTCTACCATTTCAGCACGCAAATGTAGAACAGTGTTCTGTGTTGTTCCAATAGGGTCGGAAGCGTGTAAATTATTGTACTAAAAAATCACACAAAGTTCAATTCCCAGGGAAGAGAGGTGGATCACAAGGATCTCTTAAATACCAAGTCTTTCCTTAGTCAAAATATTCCTTCTAATGTAATTTAGTAGCACAATTAAATACTACTATTATACCCTCAAATATTGAAAGAAAAATAGGACAAAAAGAACATAAGAGTTTTAACGAGGTCCGGTAAATTATACCTACGTCCTCGGGCACTAACACCAGATGATAACTTTACTATCTCCAAAATATTACAAGCAAATAGAATTCCTTAAGAATTCTCTAATGGGAGAAGAGAGAAAACTAAGAGAGAAAGATTGGTTGGGATGGTGTAAATGAGAAATGGTTAGGCCTATTTATAGTTGAGGTTTAGGGACTAACTTGCAAATGGCCTAAAAAATTAGGGACCAAAATTACAATTATCCCATTCAACTTTAAACAACTTGCCTACCATTTTTTTCTTTCGGTGCCACTTGCACCTCCCATTTTTTTGACTTTTCAACACCCCTTTTAATTTGTCTTTTCAACATTCTGTGCTCCTTAGGTCATTCGGGCAACAAGGAATAAAGAGATGCATGAAGGGATTAAAAAATCTTCACATGAATCAGTTGTTTTCATAAGAGAATACCTCAGGGAAATTGATGATATAGAAAGAAATTTACCTGCTAAGAGATTATGATGGAAAGATGGCGCCCATAAGATCCAGTGTTTATCAAAATAATAAAAAAAATTTTGCGAAGAAGCATTATTAAATCATATAGTTTTATGATAGTAAAAATACAATTTTATCATTTTAATAGTTTATATCTTTATAATTTTTAAATGATTAAATTAAATTTTTATCATTTTTAAAGTGCCAAAATGTAATTTTATCATATATTAATCTTAAATTTTATAAATTATAAAGGGACTAAAAGTTAAAATTTCCATTTTAGGCTGCCTAGATACTTCCCATCTCAACAAACTCAGTATCAAACAACTGTAATCGGTAAACTATTCAAAATTTTTTATTTAAATCATTGGAGAAAATAACCTAATCAAACCAACTCGAGTAATTTAATCTTAATCTCGAATACAATTATATTGAAAGCCATAAACTCGTATAGGAAACCCTCAAAGTCAATGACAAAACGAATTAAAAGCCATTCACTAATGCTGATTTTACTGAAGATTTTGCAGCAAGTCTGCAACTGCAAAACAACCTTTGATTAAGGATCTCTTCGGTTACAGTGGAAACCAGAATTCGAGTTTCGATTTCGAATCTCAATAGCTTTTTTTTTCTTCGAACATTTTCGATACATATTGCAATAGGTTCGAGGTAGTCTGGAATTTCCCCCCGAGCAGTGTTGTTTAATGCTTGTTCTAAGCCTTGGAAATCTTTGAACTCCACTTTGTTGTTGTTGTTTTTGTCATAAACTTGATTCTTCAAATCAATAAGTTTAGTTGTAATACTAATTCTTCATCCTAAAAAAAAAAACATGAAATCTCAAATCCATTACTAAACAACCATCCAATAAATTCTTAGATTTGGAAAATAATCACATTTATGAGTTATACAATTTTCGGAATTCAACTTATCAATTGCTATTTGGACAAACCGTTACCTTTCATTAACTTCATGGGTCGGGTTATCTACTCAGAATTTAGACGGGTTTGGATAAAAAAATTAAGTCTATTTAAAATATTAACATGTTTGGGTAAAATTTTAAGTTCATATTTCAGGTTGAGCCAAGCTTGAATAAAAATAAAATGTGCTAATATCATACTTAGGCTCAACTTGGCCTATGAGCACCTCTATCTACCAATATTGTATGTATGTATCATACCTTTTTTACTAGAGTTCTGTGATGAATTCCTGAAATTTATTTAATTGAGCCATAAATAAATTATACAAAGCCAGAAATTTTGAGCCGTAAATAAATTATTCGAAGCCAGAAATTTTAGGGGGCGAGATAAAATTATAAAATTTTGGAAGGGCCAATGCTAAAAAAATTGTGTTAAAAAAAAGCTTAGATTAAATTATTAACTTTTCATAGGTCTAAAAAGTGAATTTTTCTATTTAATTAAAGGCTAAAAGGACTTAAATTTAATGTTTTAATTTATGAGAGGTTATAAAAGAATATTTTCCCATCTAGCCAAAGGGACTATATAGGTTAATATGAATGAGAAGTGTGCAGATACTATATTTTTAACAATGGTTGGATCAAGTTCCCTTACTTTATCCAAGTCTGAAAAAACAAAAAAATTTAAGATCTTGAAATCAAACTTAGCATTTTCTTTGAGTTTCAAACATTGATGTACCTCTTTGACCGTTGTTCTAGTTTCTTTAGCTTCTCTACTAATTCGAGTAATCTCCGCTTCACCTCATCTTCTGTTAATTTTTCACCCTCATGCTCACTCTTGATTTCTTGGTACTTTTTCATAATGTCTCGGATATCAGTTCGCACGAGCCATTCAAGCGATTCAATTCGGTCGTGACAATTGAGAATGAGAACAAAATCAGAGGCTTTCCTCTTTTCACAAAATATACACACACAAAATATTCGAATCAGTAAAACAGACTAAATTAAAATTAAATCAGAATCAAATTATATTAATTAAAACTGAACTAAGGACCAAATCACACGTCTGACAAACAATGGAGGACCAAAATAGATATTAAGCCTTCCAACAAAAACGTGTAGATCCAGGGGGACACAAACGGGTCAACGGACGGATCCCCTCTTTTAAGTAACATAAAAGCCACTGCTTTTTGTCAATTTTCTTAAAACAATTTCCAAAACCTTTTCTTTTTCCTCTTTGTCCTTTATGTTCCGGTGATCGGAAAACTCAAATACTCACTGAAATTTTGAACTTTTCCTGTTTTTTTGGACTACCTCAAACCTATTGCGATCCGAATCCAAAAAGCTCATGGAAAAGGTACTGAGGTTTCTTATATAGGTATTCAAGTTCTGGTTTGCACTACAATCCAAGAAATGGAAGATTTTCTGGGTGAGGATCTAGAGTGGTATACATTGAAAAAGTAGGTGGCAACTCTTGTTATGGCTAAAGAAATTGATTTTCAAGTGGGATTTGTTGATAATATGTTGAAGACCAAGTTGCTTGCCTACTTTGCTACTCAACAATTGATGGATGTGATTAAAAAAGGAATATAATTTAAGGGTTAAATCATGAATTAAGTGAAAACTTTATGGCATTTGAATTCACTTGTTGTGTCACAATGTTGCTCAGATTTTTTTATTTTTCATGAAGTACTCATTAGACCTGTCCATGGGCCGGGCGACCCGGCCATGCTCGATGGCCAGCCCGAAATATGGGAGAGTTCGTGTAAAAATGTAGGCCCGAAATATGGGCTTGGGTAAAAATTGAGGCCCGTTTTCATGGGCTTGGATAAAAATTGAGGCCCATTTAGAAAACGGGCCGGGCCCCGGGAAAATTTTTTTGGCCAACTAATTTTATATATATATTTTTTAAATATATATATATTTTAAATATAATAGTTTTTTATTTTAAGTTTCATTTACTTTCATTTCCTTATTGGCCAACTAATTTATCCAACTAATAGTTTTTTATTTTATTTGTCCAACTAATTTATGTATAAATAAGAAATAGAACAGATTTGCTTATTAAGAAAGAAAGAGACCCACTCAGCTTACTAACAATTAAGACAATCAAGTTTGTTACAAAATAATAATAATAAAATATCAAGTTTGTTTTACTAATCAAATGTTAGATTTTGTTACAACAATTAATACAATTAATATAATTAACAATTAATACAATTAATAATTTGATAATTTTATTAATCAAATGTTAGATTTTGTTACAACAATTAATACAATTAAAAATTAATAATTTGATAATTTTACTAACAATTAATTTTAATTTTAATTAAAAAGGGCATGCTCGGGCCCCATATTTTTCCCCGAGCCGAGCCTGGACAAAATATCAGGCCCATATTTCGGGCCGGGCTGGGCCCGGGCCTAGGAGGCAGGCTGAAATTTTTTTCAGGCCCGGCCCATGGACACCTCTAGTACTCATGTCTTAGTCATAAAGGATCGTTTAAATATATGAAAGTTTTTAAAAAGAACTAAGTATACCAAATCGGATACATACACATATTGACACTCACACTCAAGTCTGACACTTAGGAGTGTTTAAACAATTAATTGAATCGAACTAGCATTAACTAAATTAATTAAACTTTTTAATCATGTAACCATTAATAGAACTAAATTTTTTAAAAATAATCGACCCGAAATTTCTCGGTTTATTCGGTCGGTTAACCGAATTAATATATATATTTTAAAACAAATATAAAACATATCAAAAAAATAAATTAATAATGTTTATTTGACCGAATTAACCAAATTAATTAAATTAATCAAATTAACCGAATAGCCTAATACATATAATATATAACATTATTTATTAAATTCAGTTAATTTGGTTAATTATACAATTTCGAATTTAATTAACCGTAATCGAAATTCTAAAAAAGTCGTTAATCAACCTCTTATCGAATTAGATCAATTAATCAACTGATTAACCGAATAAGGTCAATTTGATAGATTTTAACCAAAGTTTGAGCACTCCTACTAACACTTAACAAACTAGGTAAAATAACAAATAAATTGTTGCAAAATACCAAGTTCATGCAAATATAGTTTCGTGTATTTTGTTGCAAATGCAAAACACCATTTGATTTCTCCAACTTAGCCTTGTTGAGTGTGGCCCAACGTTTTCAACGTCTCCCAATTTCTCAACTGCAAAATCTTTCATCTCTTTTAAAAATTATATAAACATAAAATACATATAAATACATTATTATAACACAATAAAAATAAGACATGAAAATAATAATAATAACTACATGAATTATATCAATGTCTCGGAATCTATATGATAAATTATTAACCTATGAAAATGTGCACAAACATAAAACATTATTTTAACATAATAAACAGGCTAAATAGGTAATATATGCTAATTTTATTAATTAGTCCAACACGTTGTTATTTTTCAAGATTTAGGAAAATAGATTGATTTTGAAGAGAGTTGGACGCTCCTTTTGCTAATATGTCAAGAAAAGTGTATCTAGCTAGATGTGTTCTTTTTGAAATTTCTAAAGTTAGACGTACTTTTCTTGACATGTCAATAAAAAATTCGTCCAGCTGAACTCGTTTCCGCACACCCTCTTCAAAACCTACCTATTTAGTCTAATAAACTAGGTAAAATAACTAACACAATTTCATAGATTAGCACATGGTGATGAAATATATCAATGTCTCAAAAACCATATAGTATAAATTATATTGCAAAACACCAAGTCCATGCAAGACACCCAAAACCATATAGTTCAAATAGAGGGAAGTAAATATAGAAACCCAAAGTCCATCAAACCAAATAAGTTCAGTGAATTTTGCTGCAAATGGAAAACACCCTTTGATTCTCAGCCATGCGAGCTAAGCCACCTTTGATTTCTCAAACCTCATTTTCTTTAGCCTCGTCCAAGATTGTTCTGTAAGCAAAGTAGACATACAAATTCTTCCTTAACAAATCATCAGCAAATCCCACCTGAAAACCAAGTTCCTTGGCGTTGTTGAGTGTCGCCCCCCACTTTTTCAACGTTTCCATGTCCAATTTCTCAACTGAAAAAGCTTCCATCTCTTTTACTGCAGCACAAACCAGAACTTGAGCAGTGTTATGGCCAAGTTCAGTAACTTTTCCACGATCCTTTTCGATTCTAGTAGCAATAGATTCAAAGGAGCTCGGAGTTTTTCCCAATCAGTTTTCTGCAACTCTTCTGCTAAGCCTGGGAAATGTTCTACCCCCACGTGGTTGTTGTCTTTTTCATAAAGTTGGGTTTCACAATCAGTAAAAGCAGACCGGAGATTATTAGGAGGTCGGAAAATTGTATCAAAA